>NC_091153.1:59073430-59220930 GCF_040958095.1 Procambarus clarkii
CCCTGAACCCATGCTGATGGGTTGTCACGAAGTCTCTTCTCTCCAGATGTGTTACTAGGTTTTTTCTCACAATCTTCTCCATCACCTTGCATGGTATACAAGTTAAGGACACTGGCCTGTAGTTCAGTGCCTCTTGTCTGTCACCCTTTTTTGTATATTGGTACTACATTAGCAGTCTTCCATATTTCTGGTAGGTCTCCCGTTTCCAGTGACCTACTATACACTATGGAGAGTGGCAAGCAAAGTGCTCCTGCACATTCTTTCAATACCCATGGTGAGATTCCGTCCGGCCCAACAGCTTTTCCCACATCCAGCTCCAATAGGTGCTTCTTGACCTAATCTTTTGTAATTTCGAACCTATCCAAGGTCAACTGGTTTGCTGCCACCTCTCCTAGCGCCGTGACATCTCCCTGTTCTATTATAAAGACCTCCTGGAACCTTTTGTTGAGTTCTTCACACAACTCTTTGTCATTCTCTGTGTACCTGTCCTCGCCCACCCTAAGTTCCATCACCTGTTCCTTCACTGTTGTCTTCCTCCTGATGTGACTGTGTAGTAGCTTTGATTAGGTTTTGGCTTTATTAGCTATATAATTTTCATACCTTTTCTCAGCTGCTCTTCTCACACGAACATACTCGTTCCTGGTTCTCTGGTATCTCTCTCTACTTTCTGGTGTTCTGTTATTACGGAAGTTCCTCCATGCCATTTTGTTCAGCTCCTTTGCTTTCATACATTCCTTATTAAACCACGGATTCTTCCTTTGCTTCTCTGCTTTTTTCCTGTCGGGCTGGGACAAACCTGCTTACAGCCTCCTGATATTTTTGGGTGACATAGTCCATCATGTCTTGTACGGACTTGGTTCCGAGTTCTGTGTCCCAATGTATATCCCATAGGAATTTATTCATCTCCTCATAGTTTCCCTTTCGGTACGCCAGCCCTTTGTTTCCCAGTTCTTTTTTGGGGGTGATAATTCCTAGCTCAACCAGGTACTCAAGGCTCAATACACTATGATCACTCATTCACAAGGGGGCTCCCAACTTAACTTCCCTTATATCCGACTCATTTAGGGTAAATATCAGATCAAGCAAGGCTGGTTCATCCCCTCCTCTCATTCTTGTCGGTCCCTTAACGTGTTGACTTAAAAATTTTCTTGTTGCCACATCCAGCAGCTTAACTCTCCATGTGTCTGGGCCTCCATGTGGGTCTCTGTTCCCCCAATCTATCTTCCCATGGTTGAAGTCTCTCATGATTAGTAGTCTGGATCCGTTGCTGCTAGCCACAGAAGCTGCTCTTTCTATTATATTGATGGTGGCCAAGTTGTTTCTATCATATTCCTGTCTGGGTCTTCTGTCATTCGGTGGGGGGTTATATATGACTACTACTATAATTTTCTGTCCTCTAGGTGCTATGGTGCCTGATATGTAGTCACTGAAACCTTCACAGTTCTGAATTACCACCTCTTCGAAACTCCAACCTTCTCTTAGTAGCAAAGATACACCATCTCCTCCTCTTCCTTCTCTCTCTTTCCTCACTACATAGTAGCCCTGTGGAAACACTGCGTTTGTTATGATTTTCGTTAGCTTTGTTTCTGTGAGTGCTATTATGTCTGGGTTTTCTTCTAGTGCCCATTCTCCGAGTTCACTTGTTTTATTTGTAATCCCTTCTATGTTAGTGTACATCGCCTTGAAGCTCACTTTCTTCTGTTAATTTTCTTGTTCCTTTCTTGGCGAGCATTCTGCTGGTGTCGGAAGCTGTTCCGTGGGTGAGAGGATCTGTGAGGTGGTTTGTAGGATCTCAGAGTATTTTGAGGTTGGGGGTGGCGGTTTAAGGGAAGGGGGGACAGGTAGGGTGTGGGTTAAGGAGATAGGGGGGACATGGCGGATATGGGGTGAAGGGGGAGGAGGGATAGGGATGAAGGGGGAGGGGGACAGGTGTGTGTGTGTGTGTGTACTCACCTCTTTGTACTCACGTTTTGTGCTTGCGGGGGTTGAGCTTTGGCTCTTTGGTCCAGCCTTTCAACTGTCAATCAACTGGTGTACAGAGTCCTGAGCCTACTGGGCTCTATTATATCTACATTTAAAGCTGTGTATGGAGTCAGACTCCACCACATCACTGCCTGATGCATTCCATCCGTTAACTACTCTGACACTGAAAAAGTTCCTTCTAACGTCCTTGTGGCTCATTTGGGTACTCAGTTTCCACCTGTGTCGCCTTGTTCGCGTACCACCAATGTTGAATAGTTTATCCTTGGTTATCCGGTCGATTCCCATGAGGATTTTGTAGGTTGTGATCATGTCTCCACTACTCCTCTGTCTTCCATTGTCGTAAGGTGCATTTCCCGCAGCCTTTCCTCATAACTCATGCCTCTTAGTTCTGGGACTAGTCTAGTGGCATAACTTTGAACTTTTTCCAGCTTAGTCTTGTTGTCGGAAAATCCGACAGCATTTAATATATCATACAGACAGATAATAATTGCTGCTGTATTACCAACAAGTTACCCATAGAAAACGTAACTTGTAGTGGAATTACCGTCTATAGAAAACGGGATATCATCACCACATACTATTATAAATTCACCAGCTATTCTGCTGGAATTCTTAAATACATTAGTCTTTGGACTTTACCATCATAAAAACATCTCATATAAATTAACTTAATTATCAATATTGAAGTAGAGTAAATGTGACCCTTCTATCACTTTCTGTCATCTGAACAATGTAAGCCAAGCGTCAGGAGTGAGGAAGGAGGGGCAGCCATTGTTTATACTGAGACCAGAGGCGCAGGGAGCAATTCGGCTCCTGTTAATTTTACTTGGACGAAGTGTTATGGAAACCAAAGGTGTACCATTATCACATGCTGTCAACAAATTCAAGTTAAGTGTTCTACCGAAACCCATTTATCTATCATTAGTGGCCATTAATGTCATTGGGTAGGGTGGCCCAGTTAGAGCACGAGATCGCCTCATACTAAAGGTAATTAAGCCAGGTCTTTAAGGTTCCATGTACAGTGTTTTCTCTGATATAGTTGTCATATATAGGATTCTGGCTTCACAGCTAGCGCCCTTTTGACAGGTCAAGACGAGGAAGCATGCTTTGTGCATCAGTTACCAGGGTGATGGAAGCTACCTCAAAGAGGGAAAATGTGGTGTCTACATCCTGGTTATACCTGGTGGACTAAGGCCTGCTGTACAAATAAGATAAGGAACCTCTTCAATGTATGTAGTCTAATACTGTAGTTTGATTGGCTGCATATATATAAATTAAATTAATATAAACCCCCTAATGTGTAGAGGATCGATTTGTGAGATTATTGCAGAAATACAGTCCACTTATCATTATACAAATTGCTATCGAAGTATATAAATTAACGTAAATATAAATTCTATAGAAATTCATATAAATTAAATAAATATAAATCTCACAGGTCGGTTCCCACAATATTCGGTCCTTTGAACCCACATTTGGTCATCTTAGTACCGGATGAACCAGTTAACCAGTGGATTCATTACATATACTAGTGCAGTGTGATTTAAACAAAGCCAGCAGTCAATGACAGCAGCGTTGACTCGTGTGAGTTCACGAGCCCCGCTCAGTTCAGATCAGCCTTAGTCAGCGGTTTCATGCTCACCCACAGATATTTGGTGGCGTGTTATTCTGTGAAATGACAGCGCTAATATTGAAGCCAGCCAAATTAGTGGCTGTGTCGCGAGATTGTTCACGGATTTCGTGGTGTTAAATTTCGCGAGAGATTATCCACGAATTTTGTGGAGTATATTTCGCGAGGTCACAAATAATATTTAATACTTCTTGATAATATTAGAAGTTCATAGAGGCTAATTAAGAGGCTATTATCAATAATTGTGTATATTATTTCTCCAAAATAGAGAATTATTTAATATATATTGCACTAGTGATCACAGTATAATATTTACTAATTGCCAACCCACAACAGGGTAGGATATTTACCAATGACTAGTTGAACTATTATTGTTCATCCTAGTCCCATTATTACCATAGTCAGTTGTACTATATTCAACAACCTAACACCATTAATGAATGGTCCAGACCCTATTTTGGGTGTAATTTTTATCAACTCGAGTTGAGTTGTATATATAATAATTTACTTATGATCATTACACCTTTGAGTGATTAATTAGTGTCTCTACCATCCTAGGGTGATATAGAAGAGCTAACCTAAAGGTACTTCCAGTGACACTGGTTTATCACTCAAATCATTAGTGTGTATGATTGTATATATATAATGTGTATTAATTTTAAGTGCTAACCTCTAGTAGAGGTAGGATTATTGCCTAGAGAGTGCAGAATTTGACCCTAGGCTACCATCAGTGCTTGTTCAGTATTATGAGCAGCCCAAGTACAAGCCCCACAAGGCTTCACCAACTAGCCAGTATGGATAATGCAGGGAGAATGAAAAGAACCCTTGCAGGTCTTAAAGGCCACTTAACAAGACAGATCAAGAAATGTGAAGATTTGTCACAACAATCTCAAGTTGATTATGCTGACCTGGAAAGCTATTATCAAGCAGCTGCAGGTAAATTTGAGCAAATCAAATGCCAAATAGCAACATATGTGGCTGAACTTGCCAACACCAATTTATCAGAAACAGAAATAGACGACATTATGGTTGATCTAGCGAATTATGAAGATCACACTCAGGCCACATTACAGCCTTACGTCAAATTAATTGCCCAGAACAAGGCAACAACAACAGCAACAACAACAACAGTTGCATCTAATACGAGTCAAGCAGAAGCTCGACTCCCTCCAATTAATTTACCCACTTTCTCAGGAAAAGATGAGGAAGATTGGGACAAATTTTGGAACAAATTCGTTGACCTTGTAGACTCAAAACAATCTTTACCAAAGAGTAGTAAATTCTCTTATTTGCAAGGCCAATTATCAGGTGAGGCTAAAACAGTAGTATCCCATCTGAGATTAACTAATGACGGCTATGATCTGGCAGTAAAACTCCTCAAGGATAATTATGCTGATCCAGAAGTAAGAACATCACATTTAGTTCATGAGCTGTTGCATTTACCCCCACCGGAGGCTTCAGCTGATTCACTCCAAGTCTTCAAGCTGGAGATAGAATCATTGATCAATGCCCTCAGCCTGACAGCAGATACAAACGGGGCTGAGTGGGTCTTGAAAATAATTGTCCAGGAGAAAATACCTAGGGACATATTGAGACAAATGAGTGCTCATTACAATAAAAGCATCTTATCTATGAATGAAATATCTGAAGGTTTAAAGTCAGTAGTTCATCAATTACGAACACATGACAAATTAAAACCACCAAGTAAACCCTCAGAAACCAATAATAGTAAACCACAGAGTACCAAAGGTACTCCAAATCAATCTAGACAATATAATTCAACACCAAAGTGGAACAGTAGCAGTGTGGGCGTATATGCAGTGGGACCCTCCAAGCCTATAGTTAATGTGTCACCCAAGAACGTGACACCAAAGGGTACTGGAAGCTATGAAACATGTTTGTTCTGCAATGAGAAACATTCAATGTACCACTGCCCTAATTTTCCTGATAGTGACGCCCGTGTTGAGCGACTCAAAGATTTGCAACATTGCACGAGGTGCCTCAGGAAACATAACATCAACGACTGTGATACCCAATTACACACCTGTAATAGGTGTAACAAAGGTCAGCACCATGCAGCATTGTGCAGAGACACCAAAACAACGTCTCCAAACCCCAAGGTGGAAGATAGCATTCCCACCACAGTACAGTACTGCAAGGTGCAACAAACAAAGAGTGCCCAATCGGCAAAGTCTAAAGGTAATACGACTTTGCCTACTGCCCAAATTACCATCCTGAATAAGAGGGCCAAGGTCCATACCCGTGGGTTGTTTGACCAAGGATCCCAGAGAACATATGTCACTAAAAGGTTGGCAGATGAACTACAATTAAGGCCTGTAGCCCAGATGTCATTCAATATCTCAGGGTTTGTAACAGATGCAGGACCTCAAGTCTACCAGGTGGTACAACCATCAGTACGTTTAGGCAGGTACGTCTGTCGAGTACAAGCCATTGTGGTGGACAAAATACCAGTAGACCTACAAGTTCAAGGTCTGAGAGCAACAGTCAAATTCCTGAGAAATAGAAGAATAAAATTGGCAGATAATATTAAGTCTGATCACCTCACCGACTTCGGTCTCCTTGTAGGGACAGACTATTGTCATTGATTCATCGGTAGCCCTACTAAATATCAGGGCATAACCATGTTAAACTCTGCAGGAGGTAAATTACACTCAGGCCCAGTATCAAGCCTGAGGAGACCTATGCCTGCAGATAAACAATACCAATAGAAATCTAAATTTGTCAGCTGATTATATTTCTCCAGTAGCATTATACTAAGGAGATTACAGCTGACTATACCAACAGAGGTTGATGTTAGTATCAACATTAAAAGATGAAGATGAGTTCATGAGGCTTCAGTGGCAAATCAGTGAACAGTAGCCTAAAACAGCTACAAGTCACTGCGACCAATGTCACTGAACCCACTACAGTCTCAGAACCATACTTTGCTTTAATGATGAGCTATTCAATCCTCTGAATCAATTAACTGAATTAAACCCCAATAAATCTGATGACAGATTTGATACATTTATTATTTAATCAAGATGAATTCCATGGGCCTCAGTGTTTATATATCAGTGACCAGTTACCTGAATAAACTTCAAGTTATATCTAATGTCACTGATCTCACTTCAGTCCCTGAATCATACTTGACTGTAGTACTTGATCACATTCAGTCTTCTGGGTTAAATAATATGTAATTAGGCTTGAATATTAGCCTTTCAAGAGTTGACAGGGAAATGAAATCGCATTAGACTTCTAACCCCCTGCAACTCTAGTACGGGACATCCGTCCTGTACGAACAGACTCACAAATGTGTGATTACTAACTACTAACATCAAATTAATCTAATAATTCGAAGGAGGAGTATCGGTGTTCGTCTGTTCTAATAGGACTTCGACCTGTGAGCAGCCCCTGGGGAATTATGTCGGAAAATCCGACAGCATTTAATATATCATACAGACAGATAATAATTGCTGCTGTATTACCAACAAGTTACCCATAGAAAACGTAACTTGTAGTGGAATTACCGTCTATAGAAAACGGGATATCATCACCACATACTATTATAAATTCACCAGCTATTCTGCTGGGAATTATTCTTAAATACATTAGTCTTTGGACTTTACCATCATAAAAACATCTCATATAAATTAACTTAATTATCAATATTGAAGTAGAGTAAATGTGACCCTTCTATCACTTTCTGTCATCTGGACAATGTAAGCCAGGCATCAGGAGTGAGGAAGGAGGGGCAGCCATTGTTTATACTGAGACCAGAGGCACAGGGAGCAATTTGGCTCCTGTTAATTTTACTTGGACGAAGTGTTATGGAAACCAAAGGTGTACCATTATCACACGCTGTCAACAAATTCAAGTTAAGTGTTCTACCGAAACCCATTTATCTATCATTAGTGGCCATTAATGTCATTGGGTAGGGTGACCCAGTTAGAGCACGAGATCGCCTCATACTAAAGGTAATTAAGCCAGGTCTTTAAGGTTCCATGTACAGTGTTTTCTCTGATATAGTTGTCATATATAGGATTCTGGCTTCACAGCTAGCGCCCTTTTGACAGGTCAAGACGAGGAAGCATGCTTTGTGCATCAGTTACCAGGGTTATGGAAGCTACCTCAAAGAGGGAAAATGTGGTGTCTACATCCTGGTTATACCTGGTGGACTAAGGCCTGCTGTACAAATAAGATAAGGAACCTCTTCAATGTATGTAGTCTAATACTGTAGTTTGATTGGCTGCATATATATAAATTAAATTAATATAAACCCCTTTAATGTGTAGAGGATCGATTTGTGAGATTATGAGATTATTGCAGAAATACAGTCCACTTAACATCATACAAATTGCTATCGAAGTATATAAATTAACGTAAATATAAATTCTATAGAAATTCATATAAATTAAATAAATATAAATCTCACAGGTCGGTTCCCACACTTATGCTTGACAAGGTACGGGCTTCATGCTGGGGCTGCATACTCCAGGATTGGTCTTACATATGTGGTGAACAAGATTCTAAATGATTCCTTATACAGGTTCCTGAACGATGTTCTGATGTTAGCCAGCCTCGCATATGCCGCAGACGTTATTCTTTTTATGTGGGCTTCAGGAGACAGGTTTGGTGTGATATCAACTCCTAGGTCTTTCTCTCTGTCCGTTTCATTAAGTACTTCATCTCTTATTCTGTATTCTGTGTCTGGCCTCCTGTTTCCACTGCCTAGTTTCATTACTTTGTATTTACTCGGGTTGAACTTCAACAGCCATTTGTTGGACCATTCACTCAGTCTGTCTAGGTCATCTTGTAGCCTCCTACTATCATCCTCTGTTTCAATCCTCCTCATAATTTTTGCATCATCAGCAAACATTGAGAGAAACGAGTCTATACCCTCTGGGAGATCATTTACATATATCAGAAACAGTATAGGTCCAATGTGTGTGTGTGTGCGTTTGCGTGTGTGTTTGTGTGAGTTAACCAAAGACGCCACATTATCCTCCTCCATGCTACCCATCAAGGGAATCACTGCATATTCCCTCTCAAGAGAACAAAATAATAACAGACTGTACCCTCCGTTATCCTGCAGATTACTCCAGGGGCGGGCTGGCGGCAGCAGCAGCAGGGCTCTGGCAGCTCTCTTCAGAAGACTCTTCTGGTTAAGCCTTATAGTAAGTGACCAATTAAAACGCATACAAAACTAACGTGTTTATATACAATGGATGGTACACAGGTAAATATATGTATATAGAACTCTAAAGTAACTATATCCTGAATATCCTGATGGGACTATATCCCATAATGTTAATGTTATAATCCCATGGGATTATAAACCCATATAATGTTACAATATCCTGAATGAATATCCTCTCCATCTGGAGAGGATATTCCAGATGGGACGATGTCTGTTATATGATAAGTTACCCAAAATATATTAAGAAAATATATATATAAATCCTACCGTGTGCTTAACTAACCTTTACCACCAATGGAAATAGGTACAAGCCTAGAGTAGGTACTCTGTGTGTGAGGGGCTTTGGGCTTGGATATCCCTCTCCTAGATCAACACTGCTCTCAACTGATGAGTCGCGTTCTTTTTCGCTATGGTAGTCAACGTTAGAGAGGGGAGGAGGTGAGAGAAAGAGAGAGAGTGAGAGAGAGAGAGAGAGAGAGAGAGAGAGAGAGAGAGAGAGAGAGAGAGAGAGAGAGAGAGAGAGAGAGAGAGAGAGAGAGAGAGAGAGAGGTTTGGAGTGAGAGGAAGGGGAGAGGGGGGAGGGAAAGAGGGTAAATAAAGAGGGATAAAGGGAAAACGTAGAAAGGGAGAGAGGGATAGTGGGAAGAGAGACAGAGAGGTAGAACGAGTAGATGAGAGATAAAGATATTACCGAACGAGGAAGAATGAGAGTGTAGAAGTAGAGGTACAGTGTAAGACAGCTCCATACAGAAAGTAGGAAAATACGAGACGTAGATGAACTGGAAGGGAAGGGAATGATTAGGTGAAAGAGCCAAGCCATTACGACTATATAGCACATGGAAGGGGGTCAGGATAATAAGGATTTGGGATGAGACGGGGAGAAGTGGTGCCCAACCACTTGGACGGTCGGGGATTGAACACCGACCTGCATGAAGCGAGACCGTCACTCTACCGTCCAGCCCAAGTGGTTGGGCAGGAATAAGAGGGAATGAAAAGTGGAATTATAAGAAGCAGAAGTAAAATAACGTTTAAAATGCAGGGAAACAGATAATAGCAGAAGCAGGAAGAAAACTGATCGCTAACAATAGGTACAAAATGCTGTACAAAGTATAGGAAATAGAAATGATAAAATGACATACAAAATTAATATTGCCAAGTGTAGGAGGGGAAAGAGGAAGAGGCTGGGAGGGGGGGGAGGTGCGGGAGATGAGATCTGGCAGCCTCGTCACCTGGCCTCGGTGACGCCTCCAACCTGTACACCCTAATAGAAGTACCTCCTCCAGAGTGAGGAGCCTGGGGAGGCTGGGAGGGGGGGGAGAGCGAGAGAGAGAGAGAGAGAGAGAGAGAGAGAGAGAGAGAGAGAGAGAGAGAGAGAGAGAGATAGAGAGAGAGAGAGAGAGAGAGAGAGAGAGAGAGAGAGAGAGAGAGAGAGAGAGAGAGAGAGAGAGAGAGAGAGAGAGAGAGAGAGAGAGAGAGAGAGAATGAGAGAGAGACAGAGGCAGAGACAGAGACAGAGACAGAGACTGAGAGAGAGAGAGAGAGAGAGAGAGAGAGAGAGAGAGAGAGAGAGAGAGAGAGAGAGAGAGAGAGAGAGAGAGAGAGAGAGAGAGAGAGAGAGACCACGCCACCCCAGCTACGCTGAACCACATTCACAAATCATTCCATTTCCAGAACACGTTTTCACTACACTATAAACTGATGGCTTCTGCAGGACTCAACACCCCCCCCCCCCTCCGAACACACACATACACAAATAAGGACAATGAAAACATATGAGGAGAGGCCTAGACAAATTGCCATTGCAGTAGCTATCAAAATGAGAGTTGAACTTAGCATAAGAGTTGACCAGAGATGTACACAAAGTGGACAAGGAAGCTCTACGAAGCATAGCGGTTAATGAGACAACAATGTAAACACAGATGTGAGTGTCCCAACACGGAGTTAAGGATAAGAGAGACTTCAGGCTACGCCCTCCTCATGTGGAACCATGTAGCCACGGGCTTGCACTACTGGTCTTACATGCAGAATAGTCTTGGACTAAGGTAACAAAAGTCGCCACCAACTCATATCACTAACTCTCACTAACTCCCTCTTTATCATCCTTTTTACACCCCTCACAATGTGACAAACTTTTTAATGTGACAAGCGAGTGCACTGTGAAATGCCCATAAAACTGGAGAAACTCTCATTAGAATCTTGTGGGAGATTTATACCCCCCCCCCATCCTGGCCCCCCGCCCCTTTGTATCTGTATCCCCTCGCCCCTAGTGCCTGTATCCCCTCGCCCCTAGTACCTGTACCTCCTCGCCCCTAGTGCCTGTACCTCCTCGCCCCTAGTGTCTGTACCTCCTCGCCCCTAGTGCCTGTACCACGGTCCCTGCTCCCATTACGTGGTGTTATGACTCATCTCACGACTCGATAATCTTAGCTTGGGCAAAATGTAACCTTTTTATACCTTACGTTACGTGAGGAGCCTAAATGTAGCTATTTAACTATTATCGTCTTGCTTTCAAGCTTCTTTGAGGATGGTTGATTTTCACACTAAAATGTCATTGGGTATATGTGTTGTTTTGTCTGAATGTCTGTCTTCTCAGTATGTATGTCCGTCCACCCGTTTATCTGTCTGTGTGTCTTGTCTACATATGGGAGCATGTATATAACATTGAACTGTATTTGCCTGGTGACACAGGGGGCGGCCATCTTGCTGTTCCGTCTATGGATGCTGCGAGGGACGTCACCTGTCTTCAGCGACCAAGACAACCCAGCCTCCTTCGCCCCTTCCCGTCTAACACGGTAGGATGCCACAGTACCCTTCTGTCTACAGTACCCTTCTGTCTACAGTACCCTTCTGTCTTCAGTACCCTTCTGTCTTCAGTACCCTTCTGTCTTTAGTATCCAGCTGTCTTTAGTACCCTTCTGTCTACAGTACCCTTCTGTCTACAGTACCCTTCTGTCTACAGTACCCTTCTGTCCTTAGTACCCTTCTGTCTACAGTACCCTTCTGTCTACAGTACCCTTCTGTCTACAGTACCCTTCTGTCTTTAGTACCCTTCTGTCTTCAGTACCCTTCTGTCTACAGTACCCTTCTGTCTTCAGTACCCTTCTGTCTACAGTACCCTTCTGTCTACAGTACCCTTCTGTCTACAGTACCCTTCTGTCTACAGTACCCTTCTGTCTACAGTACCCTTCTGTCTACAGTACCCTTCTGTCTACAGTACCCTTCTGTCTACAGTACCCTTCTGTCTTCAGTACCCTTCTGTCTACAGTACCCTTCTGTCTACAGTACCCTTCTGTCTACAGTACCCTTCTGTCTACATTACCCTTCTGTCTACAGTACACTTCTGTCTACAGTACCCTTCTGTCTACAGTACCCTTCTGTCTACAGTACCCTTCTGTCTACAGTACCCTTCTGTCTACAGTACCCTTCTGTCTACAGTACCCTTCTGTCTACAGTACCCTTCTGTCTACAGTACCCTTCTGTCTTCAGTACCCTTCTGTCTACAGTACCCTTCTGTCTACAGTACCCTTCTGTCTACAGTACCCTTCTGTCTACAGTACCCTTCTGTCTACAGTACCCTTCTGTCTACATTACCCTTCTGTCTACATTACCCTTCTGTCTACAGTACCCTTCTGTCTTAAGTACCCTTCTGTCTACAGTACCCTTCTGTCTTCAGTACCCTTCTGTCTACAGTACCCTTCTGTCTACAGTACCCTTCTGTCTACATTACCCTTCTGTCTACATTACCCTTCTGTCTACAGTACCCTTCTGTCTTAAGTACCCTTCTGTCTACAGTACCCTTCTGTCTTCAGTACCCTTCTGTCTACAGTACCCTTCTGTCTACAGTACCCTTCTGTCTACAGTACCCTTCTGTCTACATTACCCTTCTGTCTACATTACCCTTCTGTCTACAGTACACTTCTGTCTACAGTACCCTTCTGTCTACAGTACCCTTCTGTCTACAGTACCCTTCTGTCTACAGTACCCTTCTGTCTACAGTACCCTTCTGTCTACAGTACCCTTCTGTCTACAGTACCCTTCTGTCTACATTACCCTTCTGTCTACATTACCCTTCTGTCTACAGTACCCTTCTGTCTACAGTACCCTTCTGTCTTTAGTATCCAGCTGTCTTTAGTACCCTTCTGTCTACAGTACCCTTCTGTCTACAGTACCCTTCTGTCTACAGTACCCTTCTGTCTACAGTACCCTTCTGTCTACAGTACCCTTCTGTCTACAGTACCCTTCTGTCTACATTACCCTTCTGTCTTAAGTACCCTTCTGTCTACAGTACCCTTCTGTCTTCAGTACCCTTCTGTCTACAGTACCCTTCTGTCTACAGAACCCTTCTGTCTACAGTACCCTTCTGTCTACAGTACCCTTCTGTCTACAGTACCCTTCTGTCTACATTACCCTTCTGTCTACATTACCCTTCTGTCTACAGTACACTTCTGTCTACAGTACCCTTCTGTCTACAGTACCCTTCTGTCTACAGTACCCTTCTGTCTTTAGTACTCTTCTGTCTACAGTACCCTTCTGTCTACAGTACCCTTCTGTCTTCAGTACCCTTCTGTCTTCAGTACCTTTCTGTCTACAGTACCCTTCTGTCTACAGTACCCTTCTGTCTACAGTACCCTTCTGTCTACAGTACCCTTCTGTTTACATTACCCTTCTGTATACATTACCCTTCTGTCTACAGTACACTTCTGTCTACAGTACCCTTCTGTCTACAGTACCCTTCTGTCTAGAGTACCCTTCTGTCTACATTACCCTTCTGTCTACAGTACCCTTCTGTCTTCAGTACCCTTCTGTCTACAGTACCCTTCTGTCTACAGTACTCTTCTGTCTACAGTACCCTTCTGTCTACATTACCCTTCTGTCTACATTACCCTTCTGTCTACATTACCCTTCTGTCTACAGTACCCTTCTGTCTACAGTACCCTTCTGTCTACAGTACCCTTCTGTCTTCAGTACCCTTCTGTCTACAGTACCCTTCTGTCTACAGTACCCTTCTGTCTTCAGTACCCTTCTGCCTTCAGTACCCTTCTGTCTACATTACCCTTCTGTCTACATTACCCTTCTGTCTACAGTACCCTTCTGTCTTCAGTACCCTTCTGTCTTTAGTACCCTTCTGTCTACAGTACCCTTCTGTCTACAGTACCCTTCTGTCTACAGTACCCTTCTGTCTACAGTACCCTTCTGTCTACAGTACCCTTCTGTGTACAGTACCCTTCTGTCTACAGTACCCTTCTGTCTACAGTATCCTTCTGTCTACAGTACCCTTCTGTCTACAGTACCCTTCTGTCTACAGTACCCTTCTGTCTACAGTATCCTTCTGTCTACAGTACCCTTCTGTCTACAGTACCCTTCTGTCTACAGTACCCTTCTGTCTACAGTACCCTTCTGTCTACAGTACCCTTCTGTCTACAGTACCCTTCTGTCTACAGTATCCTTCTGTCTACAGTACCCTTCTGTGTACAGTACCCTTCTGTCTACAGTATCCTTCTGTCTACAGTACCCTTTTGTCTACAGTACCCTTCTGTCTACAGTACCCTTCTGTCTTAAGTACCCTTCTGTCTACAGTATCCTTCTGTCTACAGTACCCTTCTGTCTACAGTACCCTTCTGTCTACAGTATCCTTCTGTCTACAGTACCCTTCTGTCTACAGTACCCTTCTGTCTTCAGTACCCTTCTGTCTACAGTACCCTTCTGTCTACAGTACCCTTCTGTCTTCAGTACCCTTCTGCCTTCAGTACCCTTCTGTCTACATTACCCTTCTGTCTACATTACCCTTCTGTCTACAGTACCCTTCTGTCTTCAGTACCCTTCTGTCTTTAGTACCCTTCTGTCTACAGTACCCTTCTGTCTACAGTACCCTTCTGTCTACAGTACCCTTCTGTCTACAGTACCCTTCTGTCTACAGTACCCTTCTGTCTACAGTACCCTTCTGTCTACAGTACCCTTCTGTCTACAGTATCCTTCTGTCTACAGTACCCTTCTGTCTACAGTACCCTTCTGTCTACAGTACCCTTCTGTCTACAGTACCCTTCTGTCTACAGTACCCTTCTGTCTACAGTACCCTTCTGTCTACAGTACCCTTCTGTCTACAGTACCCTTCTGTCTACAGTACCCTTCTGTCTACAGTATCCTTCTGTCTACAGTACCCTTCTGTCTACAGTACCCTTCTGTCTACAGTATCCTTCTGTCTACAGTACCCTTCTGTCTACAGTACCCTTCTGTCTACAGTACCCTTCTGTCTTAAGTACCCTTCTGTCTACAGTATCCTTCTGTCTACAGTACCCTTCTGTCTACAGTACCCTTCTGTCTACAGTATCCTTCTGTCTACAGTACCCTTCTGTCTACAGTACCCTTCTGTCTACAGTATCCTTCTGTCTACAGTACCCTTCTGTCTACAGTACCCTTCTGTCTACAGTACCCTTCTGTCTACAGTACCCTTCTGTCTACAGTACCCTTCTGTCTACAGTACCCTTCTGTCTACAGTACCCTGCTACCGAGACGAATGTTGCTTTAATACCGAACGAGAAGAATGTTACAATGACCTACTTCATCCCCCACTTATTAAAATAGGTCACCTGTTATCCTCTTCTTCCTGGTGAAGAAGATATCAGCTACGTATATAACGCCTCGAAGTCTCCAATTATCATAAGCAAGTGTGCTTTGATGGCGGCTTGACTCACAAGACAAGTATTACCAAAATTATTAATCAAGCATATCGGATACCGAGAGTGTAGTGATGTAGAGATATTTATATCATTTTATGACCTCCAAAAGAGTACGTTTACACTTACAAGGGACTGGTACCCACCAAGTTGTCTCCCTCACTCCACACACCTCACACCAGGGCTGTGAGGTAGCAGCGTGGGGTAGCCCTCATCCCTCACACCAGGGCTGTGAGATAGCAGCATGGGGTAGCCCTCATCCCTCACACCTGGGCTGTGAGGATGCAGCGTGGGGTAGCCCTCATCCCTCACACCAGGGCTGTGACATAGCAGCATGGGGTAGCCCTCATCCCTCACACCAGGGCTGTGAGGATGCAGCATGGGGTAGCCCTCATCCCTCACACCAGGGCTGTGAGGATGCAGCATGGGGTAGCCCTCATCCCTCACACCTGGGTTGTGAGGATGCAGCATGGGGTAGCCCTCATCCCTCACACCAGGGCTGTGAGGATGCAGCATGGGGTAGCCCTCATCCCTCACACCAGGGCTGTGAGGAAGCAGCATTGGGTAGCCCTCATCCCTCACACCAGGGCTGTGAGGAAGCAGCATGGGGTAGCCCTCATCCCTCACACCAGGGCTGTGAGGATGCAGCATGGGGTAGCCCTCATCCCTCACACCAGGGCTGTGAGGAAGCAGCGTGGGGTAGCCCTCATCCCTCACACCAGGGCTGTGAGGATGCAGCATGGGGTAGCCCTCATCCCTCACACCAGGGCTGTGAGGAAGCAGCATGGGGTAGCCCTCATCCCTCACACCAGGGCTGTGAGGAAGCAGCATGGGGTAGCCCTCATCCCTCACACCAGGGCTGTGAGGAAGCAGCGTGGGGTAGCCCTCATCCCTCACACCAGGGCTGTGAGATAGCAGCATGGGGTAGCCCTCATCCCTCACACCAGGGCTGTGAGGATGCAGCATGGGGTAGCCCTCATCCCTCACACCAGGGCTGTGAGGAAGCAGCATTGGGTAGCCCTTATTCCTAACACCAGATCTGTGAGGAAGCAGCATTGGGTAGCCCTTATTCCTAACACCAGGGCTGTGAGGAAGCAGCATTGGGTAGCCCTTATTCCTAACACCAGGGCTGTGAGGAAGCAGCATTGGGTAGCCCTTATTCCTAACACCAGATCTGTGAGGAAGCAGCATTGGGTAGCCCTCATCCCTCACACCAGGGCTGTGAGGAAGCAGCGTGGGGTAGCCCTCATCCCTCACACCAGGGCTGTGAGGAAGCAGCATTGGGTAGCCCTCATCCCTCACACCAGGGCTGTGAGGAAGCAGCATGGGGTAGCCCTCATCCCTCACACCAGGGCTGTGAGGAAGCAACATTGGGTAGCCCTCATCCCTCACACCAGGGCTGTGAGGAAGCAACATTGGGTAGCCCTCATCCCTCACACCAGGGCTGTGAGGAAGCAGCGTGGGGTAGCCCTCATCCCTCACACCTGGGCTGTGAGGAAGCTCTCCCAAGGTAGTGAGGGTTTTCTTCAAGCCCTTTGTCTTACTCTCCAACAATTTGAAGACACCGTCTAAGGCCCGGTAAACGATCATGACGAAATACGACGAATATGAATACGAGTCCCGTGACGTCATCTGGCAAGGGAGAATATCTTCCTAATAAGGAAATAAGATGAAATCAGTGACTTTAAAAAAATGAACTTGTCAATTTAATGCGAAAGCATCAGGTGGTATTTCCACGGAAAATTAAATAATGTGACTTTTTTTCAGTATAAAAAGGAAAATTATCGGTGTCAATAATAGTATGTGAACGATGCAATATGGAAAATAGTATTTGAACGATAAAAATTCTATCAAAAACAAGAAAATATATCGGCATTTTTATAGTGAATTATTATGAATAATTATCTATAATAAACATGTAATACCACAACCCGTCCACCTGTTTGGTAATATTACCTTTATAGATCCTCAAAAATAGCTAACACCCAAAGTTATCTATTCCTAGGCTCAGTTTGATCTATTCCTATAGTACATATATGTACTATATTAAAGAAAAAGAGTCGTACTGTCGTGTTTTCTGTTTTGGGTCCTCTGGTAGGTTAGGATTAGGGCGCTTCAATTTGACCGTTTTCATGACGTTGAGAAACCTTAGGAGGATGGGCTGACCTGACCTGCCCAGGCTTGGCGCCGTGGAAGGTGGAGGGGACCTGCTGCATGGGTAACAGCTTCTCCGTATCAACCTACCCTGGCTTTACGCCCTGGAGAGGTCACTCCAGACCGACAGCCAGAGCGCGACTCCACAGTCTCCTGAGACTGATGGATGCCCGCTACCATTACACTTCAGGTCAGCCCGTCTTCCTAAGGTTTCTCACTGTTACAAAAACAGAAACATTGAAGTGCCCTTATCCTAACCTACCAGAGGACCCAAAACAGAAAACGGGACAGTACGTCACTTTCGCCAGCCACTTCCATTTTCTAGTACGGCAACTTTTGCCCCTTATGTAACGCATACGAGCGAAATGCGACGTTCTTTGTAAGAGGACAGATTCCTGGTAGCGTGTATGTATTAAGCCTAGGATGGTTAGGTTAGGTTTCACTAGGAACCTAAATACAAAACCTTTTCTGGTTAGTCCATATTCAATAGTGCTAAATTCTACTTTCTAAGTATCTATTACGTCAATATATGCACTATGGTCCACATCAATACTGTAACTACTGTCTAAACAGGAAGCTGGGTTGCATCTCAAGAACTGCTGAACAGTTAAAGATTCCAGGCGCTTGAGTTTCAAGACATAAAACTCCCCAAGACAAATTCACTTAATAAAGCTATACTTTTAAAGACACCAGAGCGCGCTCCACCTTCTTCCTTCCCAGATGGCCAATATTTTCCCCGCCACGACACATGGAACATTACCCACTCGTCGCCCTCGTCCTCGCCGGCAATATTGAAACATTACGATTGTCCAACCCCCAAGGTTTAGGACCTCTCTCATGTCTGCTTTATCAGTGGTGTGGCGGAGGGCTCAGAGTCCCGACGCGCACGCCCGCACGCACACTCGCACGCATAAACACACACACGCACACAGGGGGTCTGGTAGCTGAGTAGACTGCGCTCATGGCTCGTAATTCTGTGCCCCTGGTTCGATTCCCGGTCCAGGCAGAAACAAATGGGCAAAATTTCTCTCACCTTGACTCCCCCTGTTACCTAGCAGTTAATAAGTACCTGGGAGTTAGACAGCTGCAACCGAGCTACTTCCTGGGTGTGTGTGTGGGGAGGGGGTGGTGGAGGGGGGAATTTGTTAGTAGTTAGTAACAGTTAATTGACAGTTGAGAGGCGGACCGAAAGAGCAAAGCTCAACCCCCGCAAGCACAACTAGGTTAATACAACTAGGTGAATACACACCTCACGGCCTCACTGCTGAGTGGACAGCGCTCAGTCTAGATCGTAGTCTAAGGGACCGAGTTCAATTCCCGGCGGAAGCAGAAACAAATGTGCTCCTTTTCACCTAGCAGTAAATAGGTACCTGCAAGTTAGACTGCTGCTACGGGCTGCTTCCTGGGGATGTGTGTGTGTGTGTGTGTGTGTGTGTGTGTGTGTGTGTGTGTGTGTGTGTGTGTGTGTGTGTGTGTGTGTGTGTGTGTGTGTGTGTGTGTGTGCGTGTGCAAGAGGTTAGAAAAGCGGGCTTGTATCTAAGCCCGCAGATACAAATAGTAAATACACACACACACGGGTTTCATCTAGAGAAACCTAGCAAGTAAGATCTAACATGAGGTCTTACAAATTTATATAGAAATATGTAAACAAAACAGAGGCCTACGAAGATGTAGAAGAGAGACACCAAACTCAACACGGACTCTGCTAATATTCCAGCTCGGTTATCCAAGACCAATCTAGATTGCATTATTATCTTTACTGACAAAATTAATATGCAATTTTGCTTAATGGAAGTAATTCAATTAGGTGTTATTACAGTGATGCTGATGCTCATTTTCACTGCCACACGGGGCAGGAGATCGTCTAGATGGCCGGAGGTCCGGGAAGAAGAGGGACTGAAGCTCTCAGGTAACTGAAAAGAAACCAATTAAGAAACACAAGAAACGGACGACAGAATAGCAGGGCTGCTGGAGAAAGTAAGTGGGAACCTATAGGAAGAAATCACCCACACACGGGTACTGAAAATTGTGGAAGAAAAATATAAAAGAGGAAATAAGTAAAACCCAATATGTAATTTACATTTTAAATATAAATAGATAGCACCCTACCTTTCTCAGACAGGCTTATAAAGCCAGATGGAGACTATAACGCTCATGGTCTTCATAAAACCAAATTTGTTTACCTTTGATCACTTATGTTGACATAACGAGACGAGGGATAACGAGTAAATATTAGTGCCATATGACGCCTTCACAGATTCGCCGCGTTATTGTGTTTTTCATTGTGCATTGATAGCGGTTATCCTCTTTATTTGACCATTTAGAAATTTCTGGTTTACAATCTTATCAAAATTTATCAACAGTAACACCCCGCTGTGTGGTAACACTAGCTCCACGTCTCGTGATCAATTTCATCTGGGTTCGAGCCCTGACTATGTAGGATTGACTGGGCGCCAATTCATTATTGTTCGCCCCTGTTCACCCAGCAGTAACTGGAAACCCGGTTTGTAAACCGATTTCTGGGTAGTATTTTAGAAAAAACTATTAGGATAAGATTTAAAATGAGTTATGGAAAAGGAAGGTTCTAAGCCCGCTGACGATGTCTGGATTTTCAAACAGAACAGGCAACAAATATATCTAACTCATCAGGTTGGATAACAAGAACCTTTCAAACTAGAGATGTTATACCAATGATGATACTTTTCAAGACGTTAGTGGAATACTGTTGCACAATGACAGCTTTCAAAGCTGGAGAAATTGCTGACCTGGAGAGCGTGCAGGGCTCCTTTACTGTTATGACTAAGATGCCTAAACCTAAAATTTCTCTAGGGCGCAGGCGGGAGAGATACATGATAATTTACACGTGGAAAATGGTGGAGAGGCTGGTCCCAAACCTGCAGACAGAAATAACATCACATGAGACCAGGAAGCATGGCAGGATGTGCAGAATACCCCCGTTGAAAAGCAGAGGTGCATTAGGTACTCTGAGAGAACGCTATCAACATCAGAGGCCCGAGACTGTTCAACACGCTTCCATTACACATATGGGAAAAAACTGGCCAACCCCTCACAATGTTCAAGAGAGATTTTGACAAACACCTCCAAAGCACCCCTGATTAACCAGGCTGTGATTCATGCGTCAAGCTGCGAGCAGCTGCGTCCAACAGCCTGGTTGACCAGTCCAGCAACCAGGAGGTCTGGTCGGGAACCGGGCCGCGGGGACGTTGAGCCCCGAAATCATGGGTAACCTTAAGGTAACACCCGCACTGAAACCATTACAGACACAAAACCTCCTCCTTGAACCTCCTCGTCAGGAGCAGAACAGAATCATTTCGGCCACAAGTGAACACAAAGTCTTTTAAAAACTGTGACGATGTATACACAGGAGACAAACTTAGATCACAGGATTTGAGAATGTAAATATTCGTCTCAAGAAGATGAGAGTACGAACTCGTCACGCACAAACACCACGAACAACACCAGGCCAACTTTAAGGATGTTAAAACACTCATGACAAAAGAAAACATTAGAAGAGAGAGTATAGCAACTCCAGCCACCAAACATTGCAACACCATACGGATTGCAGGAAGTTTCGTATCGTAAACACACTTTGTACTTAAAAAAATGCATATTATGACCAACTTAATTCCACGCTTTATGTCTTAACTCAATTTCACTTCAACCTTCTTTTTCCTTCATAAGCAGCTAACTTTGTGGATATTATTCAGCCCGTCCTCCTACAACCCGTTCTCGCATATTTAATAAGTCAATATTGACTTATTAAATATGTGCATAGGTGACATACTTAACATAATAGTTTCCCTTGAAAAGCTTCATAGAAAACACCGACCTTACCTAACCTACTTAGTATGTTAAGATAAGCATCTTATTGCTTCGTAATTACAATTATTACCTAACCTATACCTATAATAGGTTAAGTAACAATTGTAATTACGAAGCTATAAGATGCTTATTTTAACATACTAAGTAGGTTAGGTAAGGTCGGTGTTTTCTATGAAGCTTTTCAAGGGAAACTATTATGTTAAGTATATCACCTATGCACGCAACTAATAAGTCAATATTGACTTATTAAATTTGCGAGAACGGGTTGCCTCCTAAGGTTTCCTAACATCAAGAAACTGTCCTACTAAAGTGCCATTATCCTAACCCACCCGAGGACCCCAAAACAGAAAACGGGCCAGTATGTCAATTTTGCGAGCCGCTCCCATTTTCTAGCACGACAATTTCTGGCCTTAGGTAGGGAACACGTCAAAATGCGACGTTCTATTAGAAGGACGTGTTGATATTACCCTGACTGAGGGTAGGATACAGTCTGGATGTTGGTGGTTCCTGCTGCCATGTTGTTCAGGTGTTTTCTTGATGTATAGACTTTCTAGTTCTTCTGGCGTGCCTGTAACGTGTTAATGTGTTGTGTTTACCCCCGGCGCAGGGTGCTGACCTTCTGGTATCTGCCGGTGTTCAACGCCTGGCTGCTGTTGTGCCCGTGGACGCTGGCGCACGACTGGCAGATGGGCTCCATCCCGCTCATCACCTCCATCATAGACACCAGGAACATCGCTTCTCTTTTGTTCTACGGCGCCCTTGTACTTATACTCAGAGCTGGATGCTTGATGAAGGTAATATAATATTTGGCAGTGTTGCTGTTGTGTTTTATCTGTATTAATTACACCCACCCACCACACACACCTGCCTATCCAACACACACACCTGCCTATCCACCACACACACCTGCCTATCCAACACACATACCTGCCTACCCGACTACCCAATCCGATTTTTACATGTAACCTGCATACGCTGGTGTAGATAATGGAGTTCTCCACCAAACGTTCATGTGAAATATCATGTTACTGTGATTGATAAAATTTGTATTTAACTGAAGCGTTTGGTGTATAACTCCCTTCCCTCCACCAGTGTACGCAGGTTACGTGCAAAACTTGCAATAGATACCAGCTCAATGTCTACACATTCCCAGTGGGCTCGGCTAGACTCCAGGTTGTGTAACTTTTAGCATTTCTTTCATCTATGGGTACAGCGTGCGTCTGGGGTGAACCAGGACGTTGGTTCGACGCCGCCACCCCTAATATACGTTCGATAGCCTAATATCTGCTATCTTTGGCTTATATATTAATTATATTTATTTTTATGTATGATGTATGTATATTATATTGTATATATATATATATATATATATATATATATATATATATATATATATATATATATATATATATATATATTATATATATATATGTCGTACCTAGTAGCCAGAACACACTTCTCAGCCTACTATGCAAGGCCCAATTTGCCTAATAAGCCAAGTTTTCCTGAATTAATATATTTTCTCTAATTTTTTTCTTATGAAATGATAAAGCTACCCATTTCATTATGTATGAGGTCAATTTTTTTTTATTGGAGTTAAAATTAACGTAGATATATGACGGAACCTAACCAATCCTACCTAACCTAACCTAACCTATCTTTATAGGATAGGTTAGGTTAGGTAGCCGAAAAAGATAGGTTAGGTTAGGCTAGGTAGGTTAGGGAGTCGAAAAACAATTAATTCATGAAAACTTGGCTTATTAGGCAAATCGGGCCTTGCATAGTAGGCTGAGAAGTGCGTTCTGGCTACTAGGTACGACATATATATATATATATATATATATATATATATATATATATATATATATATATATATGTCGTACCTAGTAGCCAGAACGCACTTCTCAGCCTACTATGCAAGTCCCGATTTGCCTAATAAGCCAAGTTTTCCTTTATTAATATATTTGCTCTAATTTTTTTCTTATGAAATGATAAAGCTACCCATTTCATTACTTATGAGGTCAGTTTTTTTTATTGGAGTTAAAATTAACTTAGATATATGACCGAACCTAACCAACCCTACCTAACCTAACCTAACCTATCTTTATAGGTTAGGTTAGGTTAGGTAGCCGAAAAAGCTAGGTTAGGTTAGGTTAGGTAGGTTAGGTAGTCGAAAAAACATTAATTCATGAAAACTTGGCTTATTAGGCAAATCGGGCCTTGCATAGTAGGCTGAGAAGTGCGTTCTGGCTACTAGGTACGACATATATATATATATATATATATATATATATATATATATATATATATATATATATATATATATATATATATATATGACAATGTCAGACCACGGAGGAAAAATGAAACAGGAAATTTCCTTAAGTACTTTCGTATATTAAATACATCTTCAGAAGGTGTATTTAATGTAGGTGTATTGACCTTCAGAAGGTGTATTTAATATACGAAAGTACTTAAGGAAATTTCCTGTTTCATTTTTCCTCCGTGGTCTGACATTGTCACATTCTTAATCACGTGTTTATTTTCGTGATACACACACACACACACATATATATATATATATATATATATATATATATATATATATATATATATATATATATATATATTGGTAGCAGTCTTTCCTGTAGACATATATTATTAAATATGACCGAAAAAGTAAGATTAATAATTCTAACACGAATTTTCTCTATCTTTCTTACGTTTCTTTTCACTGTTGATGGTAATTCAAAGATCAATTCTCCAAATTTCATTTTTATTTCTAGTCTGACGCGACACTTGATCGCGCGTTTCGTAAAACTTATTACATTTTCAAATACTTTAGTTTACAAACACACAACTGAAACTGAATAGAGTTTGCACATCTTCGAGTTCATATCTACATTTGGGTGAGGTGGATGAGGTGACAAAAATCAGAGGATACAACTGACGATTTACTATAAAACCAGAAAAACGGCCAGCCTACTCATGAGAAACTCTCCAGACACAAAACAGAACGCTTTAAAAGAGACTAACGTCGTCTATGCCTTCAAATGCCCTCTTGGGGACTGTAAGCTCCAAAAAACCCAGTATATAGGCAAGACAACAACATCTCTTTCTAGGCGTTTAACTATGCATAAGCAACAGGGCTCCATAAAGGAACATATAATCTCTTCCCACAACCAAACCATCGCCAGAGAAATCCTAGTAAACAACACAGAAATCATCGATAGATACAGCGATAGCAGGCGGCTTGACGTTTGCGAGGCACTACACATCAAGAAGTCAACACCAGCAATCAACAGCCAATTAATGCACAACTATATTTTACCCACCTCAAGACTCCGCTCCAATATAGAAGCATCAAGAAATATGGACCAATCGGCTTTCTACAAACACTTCTATTCAATACCCATTGTTTCGTGTTCTGTCTTGTGTTGATGAAATTAATACCCTATTAATGCCACCTCTTGTTCTGTCTTGTGTTGATGAAATTAATACCCTATTAATGCTACCTCACCCCATCCACCTCACTCAAATGTAGATATAAAATCGGAGATGCGTAAGTTCTATTCAGTTGTGTATTTGTAAACTAAAAGTCTTTGAAAATGTAATAAGTTTTACGAAACGCGCTCGTGTCGCGTCAGACTAGAAATAAAAATGAATTTTGGAGAATTGATTTTTGATTTACCTACAACAGTGAAAAGAAATGTACGAAAGATTGAGAAAATTCGTGTTAGAATTATTAATCTTACTTTTTCGGTCATATTTAATAATATATGTCTACAGGAAAGACTGCTACCAAAATATACTAATATATATATATATATAATATATATATATTGACTGGTAGTGTTGGCAGTGTGAGCAGTCAACCGCCAACAGTCTTCCAACCACCCACACGACGCCAACTCCCCAGTGATCTCATTATAAAAATATGACCCTTCGCTTTGACTCATATTTCTGTCACAACCTTTTAGTAGACAAGTGCTCTCCTGAACCCCCTTCCCCCTACCTCTCCTGCACCTCCAGGCTCTCCTACAGCCACTCTTGTTTATTTCCCGAACTCTCCCCTGCAGGGGCATGGCGACTCTCTCGTTTAATTCCTCAAACAAAACTTCCCCAAGCTCCTAAAACAATGGATTTTACTGCAGTATGTATTCCTCCTGGATTTGTTTTGATCCAATCTCTGCAAGATTCTGTGGCGTCTTTTCAGTGTGTTTTATTCTAAAATCTTATTTTCAGAGGAGCATTTGTTTGTTTTACTAATTCTCGACGATTATCGTTTCTCAGTTGATTGTATTGAACTGTCCCGGTGAACGAAGCGAAAGGTGTGTTAGCCTTTGTCAGGTTTATTGATCCTTAAAATTAACCTACAAATAATTTAAAGGAATGTATTAATTAACGTTATTGTTTGCACCCTCACATAAACACCGCTCCTATAAACACACACACACACACACACACACACACACACACACACATACACACACACACACACACACACACACACACACACACACACACACACACACACACACACACAGTCTCTCTCTCTTCCTCCCGTGTTATTGCTCCCCAACACAAGCGTGACAGTGGCCTAAGTTACCCTCATCTCGTTCCTCTGTCCCCTTGCTCACCACGCACGACCTTGCCTGCTCCTGTCCGTGCCTGTCCTCGCCAGTGCTTGAGCGGTGTCTTTCTCTCCTCGTGCAGGGCCAGGAGGGGCGGGCGTTGCTGCTGGGGCTGGCGCTGCTGGTGCTGCCATTCCTCCCGGCCACCAACCTCCTCTTCACCGTCGGCTTCGTCATCGCCGAGAGGATACTCTACATCCCCAGGTGGGTTCTGGTGTGTGTGTGTGTGTGTGTGTGTGTGTGTGTGTGTGTGTGTGTGTGTGTGTGTGTGTGTGTGTGTGTACTCACCTATTTGTACTCACCTATTTGTGCTTACGGGGGTTGAGCTTTGGCTCTTTGGTCCCGCCTCTCAACTGTCAATCAACTGGTGTACAGATTCCTGAGCCTACTGGGGCTCTATCATATCTACATTTAAAACTGTGTATGGAGTCAGCCTCCACCACATCACTGCCTAATGCATTCCATCCGTTAACTACTCTGACACTGAAAAAGTTCCTTCTAACGTCTCTGTGGCTCATGTGGGTACTCAGTTTCCACCTGTGTCCCCTTGTTCGCGTCCCACCAGTGTTGAATAGTTTATCCTTGTTTACCCGGTCGATTCCTCTGAGGATTTTGTAGGTTGTGATCATGTCTCCCCTTACTCTTCTGTCTTCCAGTGTCGTAAGGTGCATTTCCCGCAGCCTTTCCTCGTAACTCATGCCTCTTAGTTCTGGGACTAGTCAAGTGGCATACCTTTGGACTTTTTCCAGCTTCGTCTTGTGCTTGACAAGGTACGGGCTCCATGCTGGGGCCGCATACTCCAGGATTGGTCTTACATATGTGGTGTACAAGATTCTGAATGATTCCTTACACAGGTTCCTGAACGCTGTGTGTGTGTGTGTGTACTCACCTAATTGTGCTTGCGGGGGTTGAGCTCTGGCTCTTTGGTCCCGCCTCTCAACCGTCAATCAACTGGTGTACAGATTCCTGAGCCTATTGGGCTCTATCATATCTACATTTGAAACTGTGAATGGAGTCAGCCTCCACCACATCACTTCCTAATGCATTCCATTTGCTAACTACTCTGACACTGAAAAAGTTCTTTCTAACGTCTCTGTGGCTCATTTGGGTACTCAGCTTCCACCTGTGTCCCCTTGTTCGCGTCCCACCAGTGTTGAAAAGTTCGTCCTTGTTTACCCGGTCGATTCCCCTGAGGATTTTGTAGGTTGTGATCATGTCCCCCCTTACTCTTCTGTCTTCCAGTGTCGTGAGGTGCATTTCCCGCAGCCTTTCCTCATAACTCATGCCTCTTAGTTCTGGGACTAGTCTAGTAGCATACCTTTGGACTTTTTCCAGCTTCGTCTTGTGCTTGACAAGGTACGGGCTCCATGCTGGGGCCGCATACTCCAGGATTGGTCTTACATATGTGGTGTACAAGATTCTGAATGATTCCTTACACAGGTTCCTGAACGCCGTTCTGATGTTAGCCAGCCTCGCATATGCCGCAGACGTTATTCTCTTTATGTGGGCTTCAGGAGACAGGTTTGGTGTGATATCAACTCCTAGATCTTTCTCTCTGTCTGTTTCATTAAGTACTTCATCTCCTATTCTGTATCCTGTGCCTGGCCTCCTGTTTCCACTGCCTAGTTTCATTACTTTGCATTTACTCGGGTTGAACTTCAACAGCCATTTGTTGGACCATTCACTCAGTCTATCCAGGTCATCTTGTAGCCTCCTACTATCATCCTCTGTTTCAATCCTCCTCATAATTTTTGCATCGTCGGCAAACATTGAGAGGAACGAATCTATACCCTCTGGGAGATCATTTACATATACCAGAAACAGTATAGGTCCAAGGACCTATGTGTGTGTGTGTGTGTGTGTGTGTGTGTGTGTGTGTGTGTGTGTGTGTGTGTGTGTGTGTGTGTGTGTGTGTGTGTGTGTGTGTGTGTGTTTTATACCGTTACTCAAGTATTAGTACACCGTCTGTGTGCTCTAGATCCCCCAGATGAATGACTGAAGTGTTGCATCACCGAGACAAGCTGCCAGTGTGAATGTCTAAGACACAAGAATCATCTTGGCCCCGGGCAGGAGCGGTAGTTGTACCGCCGTCAACACATATCAAAAGGCATTAGCAACAAAACGAGCAGAAATATTCTAGCAAATATATAACAAATCATTAATAATTGAAGTAATTCACCTGAAGACGGGCAGAGAAATGCAGATGAAAAATCAGCAACTGCAGGAGCAAGAGTGATCATAGCAGCAGCAACAGCAGCAAGTTATATGTAAATCAGCAGGAGGAGCAGTTAAAAGTACATTAGCAGCAGCAGCAGCTAAATCACCAAGAAGAACAGATACAAACAGCAGTAGCAGTTACAGGAGGAGTAACGAGTCTATAATCGCAACAGAGACAATTCCCTACATCAGTAAAAGTTAATTAGCAGCAGCACAAGCAACAGTAGCAGTTGCAAAAGCAGTAACAGTTGCATATGACGATGAGTAGGAGCAGGAGGAGGAAGAGGAGGAGGAGGAGCCGTCCAGATGGCAGGGTGTAGGAGGACACGCAGGTCTGTGAGACATGTGCTAGTAATGACCATTTCCATCCGGCTGCCTTGTCCACCTCCGCCAGATGTGCTGCTGCTCTTCCTCTCATCCGGCCCGCACACTCCACCGATATACCTTATATAGTCTTCTCATCCGGCCCGCACACTCCACCGATATACCTTATATAGTCTTCTCATCCGGCCCGCACACTCCACCGATATACCTCATATAGTCTTCTCATCCGGCCCGCACACTTCACTGATATACCTTATATAGTCTTCTCATCCGGCCCGCACACTCCACCGATATACCTCATATAGTCTTCTCATCTGGCCCGCACACTCCACCGATATACCTCATATAGTCTTCTCATCCGGCCCGCACACTCCACCGATATACCTTATATAGTCTCCTCATCCGGCCCGCACACTCCACCGATATACCTCATATAGTCTTCTCATCCGGCCCGCACACTCCACCGATATACCTTATATAGTCTTCTCATCCGGCCCGCACACTCCACCGATATACCTCATATAGTCTCCTCATCCGGCCCGCACACTTCACCGATATACCTTATATAGTCTTCTCATCCGGCCCGCACACTCCACCGATATACCTCATATAGTCTCCTCATCCGGCCCGCACACTCCACCGATATACCTCATATAGTCTCCTCATCTGGCCCGCACACTTCACCGATATACCTTATATAGTCTTCTCATCCGGCCCGCACACTCCACCAATAAACCTTATATAGTCTCCTCATCCGGCCCGCACACTCCCTGATATACCTTATATAGTCTTCTCATCAGGCCCGCACACTCCACCGATATACCTTATATAGTCTCCTCATCCGGCCCGCACACTCCTTGATATACCTTATATAGTCTTCTCATCCGGCCCGCACACTCCACCGATATACCTTATATAGTCTTCTCATCCGGCCCGCACACTCCGCCGATATACCTTATATAGTCTCCTCATCCGGCCCGCACACTCCGCCGATATGCCTTATATAGTCTTCTCATCCGGCCCGCACACTCCACCGATATACCTCATATAGTCTTCTCATCCGGCCCGCACACTCCACCGATATACCTTATATAGTCTTCTCATCCGGCCCGCACACTCCACCGATATACCTTATATAGTCTTCTCATCCGGCCTGCACACTCCACCGATATACCTTATATAGTCTTCTCATCCGGCCCGCACACTCCACCGCTATACCTTATATAGTCTTCTCATCCGGCCCGCACACTTCACTGATATACCTTATATAGTCTTCTCATCCGGCCCGCACACTCCACCGATATACCTTATATAGTCTTCTCATCCGGCCCGCACACTCCACCGATATACCTCATATAGTCTTCTCATCCGGCCCGCACACGCCACCGATATACCTTATATAGTCTTCTCATCCGGCCCGCACACTCCACCGATATACCTCATATAGTCTTCTCATCCGGCCCGCACACTCCACCGATATACCTCATATAGTCTTCTCATCCGGCCCGCACACTCCACCGATATACCTTATATAGTCTCCTCATCCGGCCCGCACACTCCACCGATATACCTCATATAGTCTTCTCATCCGGCCCGTACACTCCACCGATATACCTTATATAGTCTCCTCATCCGGCCCGCACACTCCACCGATATACCTCATATAGTCTTCTCATCCGGCCCGCACACTCCACCGATATACCTCATATAGTCTTCTCATCCGGCCCGCACACTTCACCGATATACCTCATATAGTCTCCTCTCTCCTGCCTCGTTTTTACCACCTTTTTTTATCCTCATATATTCTTATTCTTGCTTTCGTTTGGTTTGTTTTCGTCTAGTTCTTTCAAGGTTTAGTTTCTTTGTGTTTCTTATTTTACAACTTCGCTTTCATATTATTATTAGTCCTGAGAAAAGTTAGAGAACTCGACTCAATACCTGACTCAAACACTCGTGTTTGTCCTCGGGAGCCACGCTGAGAGAAACAAATGTCCTCCTTTAATTATTGACTATCAGCCGAGACGCTCCAGACCGCATTCACGGTCTCTTGACAGTTTATCTAAAGTTTTGTAAAGTATTCTTAAGACAGCCAATGCCCTCTACCTTCTCTACTCCCTCCCATTCTCTATACCCTTCTTCATCTCTCTCACACACACGCACACACACACACACACACACACACACACACACACACACACACACACACACACACACACACATTTAAAATAAGATACGATCTGTATTCTGTCTTATAAATATTCATTTCTAGCTGGATTTGTAAAACCATTTGAAAAATTGACTAAAATCAATTACTTTTTCATAAAAATATAACAGTTTTTGAAACAAATACGAGAAAGGGGTTAGAAGTCGGAATGTTGGTGTAGTACAAGACTTTACTAAAGAATAAGCAGACTCCTTTTAAGTGATTCTTCAACAGTGCTGGTGTGATATTGACCCAAAACACACATCCCAAATATGTACAATAACTACACAATGAAGTCACCCCAGGTAACGAGTGAGTCTGAGGGTGACCTTGTACGCTGGAGCGATTCCATTGCCCTACTCCAAAGATTATCTAATTTTCATTGAATTTTATGTAACGAATTATACTTAATCAAATGAACAGCGGATCTGATAATGTATAAAATGTATAAAATACAGGACGCGAATGTAAACAAAGTGCATAATTTGGCCAATTATGCAAGGGCCTCTTATGAGACAAGCTATTAACTGAAATAATGATCTATACAAATTAAAACATAGTACGTCAGTGAACTATCGCGTTTAGTGCAGCAATGATGAGCCATCGCACTAAGGCTCTCAGGCACTAGTATGACAACTGTAAAGTTATTCTCCCTCACCGCTCCTCATGTATTGAATTAATTCATTTATTGAATATAATAAATTAAAAAAACAGCCAATTAATGCACAACTATATTCTACCCACTTCAAGACTCCGCTCCAATATAGAAGCATCAAGAAATATGGGCCAATAGGCCCTCTGCAATTACTTCCATTCTTACCTTCAATACCCATTGTTTCGTGTTCTATCCTGTGTTGAAAGTTTTGTTCACCTCATCCAAAACTGTTGTAACATATCACCTCACCCAAAATGCGGGTTTAAAATGAAAAATGAAAGCTGTTAAAATCATAGCGTAAGTAAGAACTCTGTTTAGTGTTTACAGGTAATAGTTGTGTGTGTGTAAACTAAAAGTCTTTGAAAATATAATAAGTTATTACGAAATGCGTTCAAGTGTCGCGTCAGACTAGAAATAAAAATGAATTTTGGAGAATTGATTTTTCAATTACCATCGACAGTGAAAAGAAACATAAGAAATATCGAGAAAATTCGTGTTAGAATTATTAATCTGACTTTTCCGGTCATATTTAATAATATATGTCTACAGGAAAGACTGCTACCAATATATATTGTGACGGTAACGCGTTGGTGTTCGGCTGTTTAAGGCTAGGGGTATGGCCTCGTCACATAGTTATAAAAAAAAATAGAAAAAACTGGAACTTCGTCTGTGGTAAGGTAAGGAGAAGACACACAAAACACAAGTAAATTTTAACAATGAAATTTTAATTACGTTAAATAAATCAAAACATGAAAAAATGGACAAACAAATTCGTATAATAAAATCAATCAATCAAAATAATAAGAATAATTAAATGACACAATGAAAAGTTACGTTAAGACAAAATAACAAGAAGTGCAATACAAAAATAAAGGTAGGTGCTGGAATATTGGCTTTAAGCTACCACCTCTCTCAGTACACGCTAACGTCTAGCCGGGAGAAGTGTTAACTGTGGAAGCACTGAATATTCTGAGGTCTGAGGTCGTGGCGACCCCAGACATCAAGTAGTATGGGGGGGGGCGAGTGCAGTTGCAGCCAGACCGGCGACCAATCAGCGGAGCCGGTAATAAGACAGGTAGTTTGGCGGTTTGAGTCTGATCAGGTGTCTCTGGCTTCATACATTTTGCTCGCTGGCAAACCTTGCTGGTGTTGTTGTCGTTGTTGGACATTTCTTCCATAGTAGTTATATATATTTGTTGCGACGTATTTGTGGAGGGAAGAGCAGGCTCAATCTCTTGAAGGAGATTATCGTCACAACTCTCCCCCGAAGCCTGCGGTTCTGGAAGAAGTACGTCGTTATGTGGTGGAGTATTAGATGGAGTTGCTTCTACTTCATAAACTCTGGAGAGATCATGGGCTAAGATGTTGTCAGACTCTTGGTATAGCGTGTCTCCAGGTTGAATTTCTGCAGGTAGCAAGCCCATAGTAGAAGACGTTGAGATGAGAAGTGGGCGTGCTGCAGGAGATGTAGGGTGGTGTGGTCCGTATTGATGGTGGACCGAGCACTTTTCAGGTGTGGAGTGAAGTGCTGAAGCTTCAGGATGAGGAAGAGTAGCTCCTTGCCAATTGTTCCGTAGTTCCTTGTAGCAGTAGTCGCTGACAGGTGTATTCTTCTCGCCTCGTTGCTGCATCACGACACCACCAACGTCGGTACCATTGGCGTCGACATGGAGGATGAAGGGCTTATCTGACGAGGTGAGAGTGGAATTAGAAGAGGGCAAAGGAGCACGATTATTATCCTGAAAGCATTTGGGAAGATCATTAAGGATTTCGGAATTAGAAAGCGCTGACTCCTTGTCAGTGCTTTCGGGAGGAGAAGCTGGGATGGTCTCACTGTGGATGTAGGGTTCTGTGAAGGTAGAACAATTAGTCAGGACAGTGGGAGGAGTACCATTATATTGCTTCAGGAGGTTGACGTGGCACAGCTGGGTCTTCCGCCGCCTATCTGGAGTCTCTATTACGTAGTTGTTATTATTCCTGCACTCTTTGACGCGGTAGGGTCCTGAAAACCTGTTTTGTAAAGGTGAACCTGGGATAGGGAAATATGCAAGGATGAAGTCTCCCGGCTTGAATTTTCTTACTTTGCTGGTCTGGTCATAATGAGTCTTCATTCTCTCCTGGGCTTTCAATAGATTATCATGGGCAAAACGGTGGGCTCTCTCTAGAATGTGTTGAAGGTTTTGAAGAAACTGGGGCACATTCTGATGCTCACTGAAGGTGGCATCTCGGAGAGAGTCTTTGAAAGCCTTAAGGGGAGTACGGCACTTACGGCCGTAGAGCATCTCATAAGGAGATACTCCTAGGGACTCATTGGGGAGACTTCTGAAAATACACATTATAAGGTCAATCTGCTTATCCCAATCCTTTGAGGTTTCACTACAAAACTTTTTCAAGAGTGCTTTGATGGTCTGATGACTACGTTCAAGAGAACCCTGTGAAGCAGGATGATAGGGGCTGGACAATACCTGTTTGATGTTGAACTCCTCCAGTGTCTTTTTGAAGAGATCACTGGTGAAGTTGGTACCACAGTCGCTTTGAATCTCCCTGGGAAATCCGTATTGAGTGAAGATCTTCAATAGATGTTTGATAACCGTAGCAGCCGTGATGTTCTTCACTGGAACTGCTATGGGAAATCTGGTGGTAGGACACAGGATGGTTAGGATGTAGGCGTTACCTGAACTGGTCCGAGGTAAAGGACCAACACAGTCTATTATGAGTCTGTGGAAAGGTTCCGCAGGCACCTGTATGGGAATCAGTGGCGCTCTGGGAATGGAGATGTTCGGTTTGCCTGCCATCTGACATGTATGACACTGTTTTACGTACTGTTTGACGTTATTTACCATACCTGGCCAGTAGTAGTCTTGACGAATCCCATGGTAAGTCTTGTTGAAGCCGTAGTGGGAGAATGCTCCGTGGGCCAGGTGTAGAATAGTGGGCCGCAGGCTGGTGGGAATCACAAGTTGTTCGATGTTGGCCCAATCGTCCTCCTCCTTCAGTTTACTGGGTCTATATCTGCGGTAGAGCAAGTCGTTCTCTAGGAAGAACCCAGGAATACTGTCGGGTTGAGTCTCAGCCTGGAAAAACAGTGGTGTTAAAGTAAGATCTTCCCTCTGCAACTTACGGAACTCCAACTTGGTCAGATGCGGGGGGAGTTTCTGAGGGTCTTGAGGGACAGCGGTAGCAGTAGAGTCAGCTGGCTGTGGACGTGCGGCTTGTGCACGGGTGGTCACGAGAACCGGAGGAGAAACTTCATCACTCTCTTGAACCTCTGCTGGAACATACTCTAGAATAGGGTTTATTGGCACAGAGTTACACACCTGGGGTTTGTCCATGACGATCAGGTTGGTCGGTTGCAGATCTTCTGCCAAGTCGTTGCCTAGGAGAAGTTGCACTCCAGGCATGGGAAAAGGCTTTTCCCTGACGGCGACTTGGACTTCCCCGTTCACGTAGGGACAATCCAGGTGGACTCTGGCGAGAGGGTATGGAGTGGTAGCAGTGAGGTCAGTGATGAAGACAGTTTCTCCGGTGTAGGTGATGTTGGGCACAGCCGACTTCAAGATGATCGATTGAAGAGCCGCTGTGTCCCTCAAGATCTTTAATTTGAAACGTCCCTCCGGATTTGAACCGTTGGCAGAGACAGTTCCAGTATACAGGTGGTTACTGAAAAGAGAAAGATCATTAACATCAACACCAACATTCATCACAGGCTTACCGGACTTAGGAGGAGTTGGTTTGGGTTTTTGTTGGTCAGTGATTCCCTTGTATTGAGACTTACCACACTTGTCTATGGTATGTCCATAGAGTCTACAATACTTGCAGTACAGTTGTGAACCAGCTTGATCGGGGCTCACCTTCTCGTAACTGTACCACGACTTCTTACTGGAGGATGGTTCGGGTGTCACCCGGTGGATGAGGCTGTAAGTGTCAGCCGACTTAGCACACTTCAGGTAGTCGGTTTCTTCTTTATCTGCTAAGTAGAGGCGGACAGGAGGCGGCACACGTCTCTAGAATTCTTCAACAAGCATCAGGTTGACGAGGTCTGTAAAAGTAGAGACATGTGCTGCTTCCAGCCATTTCATGAAATACCTCCGTTTCGTGTTAGCAAACTCAAGGAAGGTAGTGGTACTTGCCTTCAGGTGGTCACGGAATTTCCTTCTATAACTTTCGGTGGAAAGTAGGTAGGCGTCCAACACTGCTTGTTTCAGAGTCTGGTAGTCATTCTCAGACGCCAGAGTACTGAGTGTGACTGCCGCTCTACCTGTAAGATGGACTCTGAGAAGTGTGGCCCATTGGTCGACAGGCCAACTGAGTTGATTAGCAAGGGTTTCAAAGGTGGTGAAAAACACATCAACTTCTGCTTCTACAAAGGATGGCATTAACTTACTTGCATGTGATATATTAAAACTGACGGGAAGATTGGCAGTAGCTTGCTGGCGTTGAGTGAAGTGTGAAGTTTCCAAGGCGATTTCGCGTTGACGACACTCTAGAGCCAGAGTCGCTTGTTGCTTGTCATGTTCACGTTGCATTTCCAACTCGTGTTGTTTGGTTTCAAGCTGTACGCGTTCCCGCTCCTGGAGTGTTTCAAGCTGTACTCGTTCACGTTCACGGAGTAATGCGACCTCACGTTCGTGTTCTTCTCTCCTCAAAGCAGCTTCGCGTTCTTGTTCGTCTCTCTTCAAGGCAGCTTCGCGTTCTTGTTCTTCCCTTCTCAAAGCAGCTTCGCGTTCGTGTTCTTCCCTTCGTATGGCAGCTGCTTCTCTTTGCTGCTCACGTTCAATCTTGGCCAGCTCTAGTTTAAGTTTCATCGTTGCCAAGTCAGTTTTATCTGCAATATAGTAAGTTTCATGAGTTTCAGAGTATCTTACCTTGCTCTAAATAGTAATCCAGCAACAGGTTGTGTAGGTCATTTTTGTTGGCTTGGTAGGGAACTTCTAGTTGATACTCATGTGCAAGAGTTTGTAATTCAGTCCTCTTGGCACGACTTAAAGTCCCTATTTCACCTGCTGGATTTGTACGGAAAGCTTGGAGACGAAACATGGTGAAATTAGCAAATAAAGGTACACGAATATTCAATAGTGAATGTCAGAAACAGGACAACGTGGCAACTGGTACCTATCCTGTGAGATCTTTAACAATTAAAGTTAAGTAAAAGATGTTAAATGATTAAATTAAATCAAAGGCGCAGGAAATCTTGTACCCGGTACTCATGTAAGAGGATAAGGGCAAGAAAATCCTACTAACAAATGAAACAGAGTTTCGAAAACAAATGAAACAGTTAATTGTCTCAAAAGTAAAATTGGTAGTCCAAGGATGTAGGCATACCTTGCCAAGTCTCTATAGGACATAAAGCAAGTTTTTCCCACTGAATTTAATATGATACTTACAGAATTAGCGAACTTTTGTGCTCTGAAAAGTAAGCTAATTCCCTACCGTTGTATGTATCATCATCTCTGACTGACGTGTAGGGGTGCGAGGTGTCAACTGGTGACGAGAACTGCTGCTGAGGTCCCAATTCAGCAACTAAAGTTCGAGCTAGAGGAACTATGGCCCTCTTTGTCCTCCTACAGTCAGATTGCAGAAGATTGGGTACTCTTGACCCGGGGCAGACCACAGTACCAGGGTACCAATATGATGATCTGTCAGAATGAGAAATATTCAAGGGACAAAGATGGTAAACACGAGTAATAACACGGAAGGAGAGATGACCAATTAAGAGTATGACTGCGGCCTACAGTCACCACGTAATCCAAAGTTGTCTCACCTTCACCATATGTTACTCTCGTAATGCACAATACACCGCACCTTATAAAAAATGAAATTGAATATGAAAAATAGTAAAGCTACGTTAACAAAGTTAAATACGCTTACCATAAATTACCACTTGGCACCAGTACCTGAGTGAAGCTCCTAGGACAGGCTGTCGGGAAACCGACACACACATACAACCACACACACAAATAACACAGTCTCCCCTAGTCTATACTCCCTTCAGGATGGAAAATGGGAGACTCCGTGACGTCATCGACTCCGTGACGTCATCAAAGTCATCGTATATTTACATTATGAAACATTGTTAATAGATTAGTTTAGTATCTAAAGTTAATAAAAAAGTAATCACTAAGAATGAATATAATTATTTACATCAAATAGTAGCTAGGTTCCCTTGTTAATGTAAAATTACTTTGAGTGGAGAACCAGAGCATAAGAGCGTCACCCCGGAGAGGAAGGCGTCCATAACACACCATATCAACAAACATGGGATGAGCTTACCACGCTGTCTTAACTGGTGTAAACAGCTAGACACCCCATTTACGTGTCAACACCAGCCACACAGCCTAACAACATCACAACGACATCTGTATCCGTCTACCAAGTATTGTTTATTATTCAAGTGCACTGTTTAATATAAATATGTAGATGGTTATGTCGTAGGACATCCCCAAAAACACCGTACGTGTACCCCATTACCACCCTCACAGTTCATGTCATACCTGTAATTGATATGTTTAGGGAACTTTGATTAATTCCTTGCATCCCATAAAGGTAAATTGTGAGAGGAGCTTCAAGAATCTGTGCAGACAGTTGGTTCATACACATAATTAACTACTTGTTTGCCAAGCCTTGTCCTTCCCTCCAGCCGCCATTACGTGGCACAAAGAGGCAGGGCCACACCCATCTTGAGGCTACACCTACACGCCTTACTAGGCCCATTCTACTGGCACAGCTAAGACATTATAGCAGTAGCAGTAGTTATAATTAATTACTTATAATGAAATAACTGAAATAATAGTTTTAAAGGTAAACAATTGGTAGTTTAAGAAGGGACCATAACATAGTGGTTTAAGCTACCAATTGTCCCTCCAATAGTGTGTAAGAAGATTTCAGGCAGTTTACCAGTACATACAGTCCACTTAATTAATACTTACTTACTAAGAAAATAAATAAGACATAACTTTATTTTATTAAATCAATTTGAAAAAGAGAGATTAGCTGCCTGGAATTTTACCCACATTGTTTGGTCCTACGGAACCGGATTATATTTAGTTCTTTGAAATAGATATTATACATACATATAGTGATAGTGCAATATTACCCACACATTATAGCAGGAAGACACTGCTATATATTTTTGCATTTTTCTAGCCTAACTTTTCAATCTCATAGCAAACAGAACTTACAACAAGCACTATTATTGTTCTGACAGTACCAAAGGAACAATTGTGTTTTTTCATTTCATTACAAGAGGTTGATAAGAGGCTACTTTACTTATAAGTTACTTATATATGTTTTTTTGTATTATTGCATTATTATTGCCATTACTGTAACATTTACTGCATGCCACATCATTTACTACTAATTCTTGCACAAGGGTAGAACATTTTAGGCTGGTGTTGTACAGCAACCTAGTCTAATTTATTGTCCTAACCTGGTGTAAGGGTAAGAATTTTACACTTGTCTAGAGTTGAACACATATTACAACCTAGCAAGTACATATTTTTATGCAGTATTTAAGACAACCCGAGTTGTGTTGTCAATATGATATCAATATAACATTAGTACAATTTAACTATAATCATTTCACCTTTGAGTGTTAACCTGTGTCTCTGTACCAACCAAGAGTGATAATGATGGGCTAACTTGCGGATACCAGCATTGATACAGGTCTACCACTCAAATTATAGTGTGTATGATTTTACAGTGTATATTTAAATATAGTCTATACGACTAACAAGTACTTCCAAAATGTCTACTGTCAAAAATGTCCAAATAACCCTCACAGGATTGAGGGATCATTTATCACGGCAGATTAGCACATGTGATGACATAAGTAAACAAACTCCAGTTAACTATGTAGCATTGGAAAATTATCTTAGGCTTGCACGGAACAAATATGACCGTGTGTTGCAACAAATGAAAGAATATCAAGTTTTACTTCAGAATACCAGTGTTGGTGGAGAAACATTACAAGATGTTATACAAGAACATTCCGATTATGAAGATACAATGTTTACACAGTTGCAATACTTTGATGATATCATACATGCCCATAAAGCTAATATAAATATTGTAACCACAACTTCCCAGAAACAGACAGCACCAGAAGTCAAATTGCCATCACTTAGTTTACCAACTTTTTCTGGAAGAGAAGACGAGAGTTGGGACGGTTTCTGGAGCAAATTTGTCGATTCTGTGGATTCTAATGCTAATGTGCCAAAAACAACAAAGTTTACATACTTACAGAGTGTCTTGAAGGATGAAGCGTATCAGGTAGTCTGTAATCTAAATCACACAGATGATGATTATGACAATGCAGTGCAACTCCTGAAAGATAATTACGCTAAACCTGAAAGGACTATCAGAATTCTAACACAGAGACTGTTAGGCATTAAACCTCCAAATAATACTGCAGTCTCACTCCAAACCTTCAGATTGGAGCTTGAGTCCATACTCAAGGCACTTAAAAATAAAGTGAACCTGGATGAGTCAGACTGGATAATACAAGTCCACATGACACGGAAATTACCCAGGGACATACTGGATAAGTTGTTTGTATTAGTAGGTAAGTCATCCTTGACTGTAAATGAGATTACAAAGGGTTTACAAACCATCATAGAACGAGAAAGAGTTAATCCAGAAGAAAAAACATCTAAACCCACATCTGCTACTAATAGTAAACAACAGAGTACAAGCAGTGCTCCAAACAAAGCTAAAACATCTTCCCCCTCCACAAAGTGGAATCAGGGCAGTGTAGGAACATATGCAGTTGGTCCTTCCAAACCTACAGTCAACGCATCACCCAAGACGGTGACTCCTCAAGATGCTGTAAATGTCTGGAAACCATGTGTATTTTGTGAGCAATCACATTCCATGTACAATTGCAGACGCTACCCTGATCGTGCAACACGCATAAAACGACTCAAGGAGTTATATAGATGTAGCAAGTGTATAAGGGAACATCATCCCGACAATTGCACAACAGCAATGCGCATCTGCACTAAGTGCCATAAGGGTCAACACCATACTGCACTTTGTGGGGACACAAGTATAAAGTCTCCCAAACCACAGGAGGAGGAAGGAGCTACAGCATCAGTAAAACTTTGTACTGTGTTACCTGACATAAGTGTCTTCACAACCAGGTCTAACCATAAATCAGTTCTACCTACTGCACGATTGATCATTAGAAATGGAAAGAAAAAGGCCACCGTACGTGGATTATTTGATCAGGGGTCCCAACTGACCTTTATATCCAAGGAGTTGGTAGATAAACTGAAACTTACACCTGTAGAGGAGACACGGATAAACATAAAAGGATTCCTGACTAACTCAGGAACCCGAACTTACGGGGTAGTACGACCCACAGTACGACTAGGAGGTTATGTACGAAAAGTACCAGCACTAGTAGTAGATAGATTTCCAACAGACCTGTATATAGAAGGTCTAGGAACAACAGCCAAATTCCTGGAAGAAAAGGGAATGCCTTTGGCTGATAACATTACATCGGACAACCTTTCCGATATTGGAATCCTTATGGGATCAGATGTCTACCATAAGTTTATCATAGGAAAGGAAGATTACCACGGTATGAACGTGTTACCATCTGCAGGTGGCTATTTACTAACAGGCCCAGTATTACGGCTAAAACAACCCGCACCTGTGGATCACCAACATGCCAACACAGTAATGGTTGCATGACTAGGAGAACAGTCTCCACTGCAACTCAGAGACATTTCCGAGGATGAGCTTGATCCCCCAGTATATAAGTTATGGGACCTGGCAACTCTCGGCATTGTCCCTGAACAACCTAGTCCAGATGATGACTGGACTTATAAACAATACCTAGACTCAGTTATCTACAGAGATAATCAGTACTGGGTCAGGTTACCTTGGAAGCTGAATCACCCTCAGCTACCCATCAACTACTTCATGGCACAAAATCAATTAAGATCACAGGTGTTACGTTTACAAAGACAACCTGAGAACTTGAAGTTGTACCATGAAATAATACAGAAGCAGCTCGATGACAAATTTATCGAAGTTGTAACAAATGATAACCCAAAGGAAGGACATTATCTGCCACACCACCATGTTCAGAAGGATTCTGCGACTACCCCACTACGGATAGTATTTAATTGCAGTGCTAAGATGGGGCAGAATAGTGTTTCGTTAAATGATTGCCTTCAAACAGGCCCAAGCCTAACACAAAGGCTTTATGACGTGCTGTTAAAGTTTCGTATAGGGACTTATGCATATACGGCCGACATTAGCAAGGCATTCCTTAGGGTAGGTCTTCAAGAAGAAGACCGGAACTACACAAAGTTCCTATGGATTAAGGATCCTAATGATCCAAACAGTGAAATAATCACTTATAGGTTTGCGTCTGTTTTGTTCGGAGCCACGAGCTCACCATTTCTGCTTCAAGCTACCTTGGATACGCACTTGAAGAAGTCCAATAGCCCGAACAAGACAGAAATCAGCGAAAACCTGTATGTGGATAACTTTCAAGGAACAGCCAACAGTGAAAGTAAGCTGTTGGACATATACCATGAGGCCAATCGAGAATTAATGGGAGCCAATATGCCTCTCCAGTCTTGGGTCTCTAACAATGACAAATTAAAACAACTGATCACAACTGAATTTCCCGACTACCAAGTACCCGAGATGACAAAGGTTCTAGGTGTCCAATGGAACACGACAACCGATCAGTTGACAATCAAGTCAGTGGAGACAGATACCACTAACTTAACAATGAGAAAATTGCTATCACAAGTCAGCAAACCCTTCGACCCATTAGGCTTATTAAGTCCAATACTAATTAATGGGAAGATGATAATACAGGAATGTTGGCAACAAAAGATAGGCTGGGATGATCTACTAACACCTGCCCTACAAGAAAAATGGCAAGGGTTAGTGAAAGATTTAAGTATCCTAGAGTCTGTCAAGTTCCCTAGGAACACAACAGTAAATGAAAAGGAACCAATTAAGTTGCATGTATTTTGTGATGCCTCAGGAAAGGCTTATGGTACAGTAGCTTACCTGGTCTCAAATGGGCAAGCCAATTTGCTCACATCAAAGGCCAGAGTGGCACCTTTAAAGAAAAGATCACTGCCACAACTGGAATTAACAGCCTTACTGCTAGGTGTAAGATTGGCTCATTATCTGATCAAGGCCTTAAGCCACATCCACTTTACAGAAACAGTAGTGTGGTCAGATAATGAGGCAGTGCTACAGTGGGTTAAAAACAATAACAGTAAGAATCCTTACGTGAGTAACCGCGTTAAGGAAATACGAGAGTTGTCAGCAGGGTATAAACTAAGATATGTACCTACTAAAGAGAATCCAGCTGACTATCTCTCCCGAGGCCTGACTTTACGGCAATTAACAAAGGCAGAGATGTGGTTCAACGGACCTCAGTGGCTAATCAGCGACCAGTGGCCTGAACAAAAGCCACAAGTCATTGTGACCAATGTCACTGTTCCCACTGAGAACCCGGAACTACCTCAGACTTTGGTAATTGATCCTGCTCGGTACTCTGAACTGAACAAACTTGTAGGTGTCACCCAAGTAGTATTTGATTTTCTAAAGAAAATAGGAATCAAGCATAATTTCCCTAGTGCCTTAAGGTACTGGGTTAAAAGAGCTCAGACCGACACATTCGGGACAGAAATTGACAATGTTCCTAAGAAGCTACAACATGATCTGGGTCTCTGGTTAGACACTGACAATTATAACTTGATAAGATGCGGAGGACGCTTACAACATGCTGACATAGATCTGGAAGCAAAAAATCCAATATTGCTCCCTCGTCACCACATAGTAAGCAAACTAATTGTGTTACATATACACAAATACTGCACTCTGCATGGTGGGGTATTAGATACTCTCACAGAATTAAGACAACAGTACTGGCTACCCCAAGGTAGACAGACAGTAAAATCCATAATCAAATCCTGTGTTGTATGCCGGAGATACGATGCCAGAGTGTGTCCATATCCTGGCCCTCCTCCACTTCCGAAGGAACGAGTCGTACATATTCATCCTTTTGAGACAACAGGAGTAGATTTCACAGGAGCACTAACACTGACAGGCACTAAAGACAAGAAACCAGTAAAGGCCTATATCTGTCTTTTTACTTGTGCCACAACAAGGGCAGTCCATCTAGAAGTGACTCCCGATATGAGTGCCGAAGCATTCTTACAGGCTTTCCGCAGGTTTGCTTCACGTAGATCTTGTCCCAAGTTAATGATTTCAGACAATGGGTCCAACTTGGTGGCAGGAGAAGCATGCCTGAGGAAAATCTGGACACACCCCAAGGTACGCACAGCCCTAACTCAACGGCAGTGCTATTGGAAATTCATACCTCCCAGAGCACCATGGCATGGAGGCTTCTATGAACGGATGGTTGGTACGGTGAAACGGTCTTTACGGAAAACCCTACACCGCCAAAGATTGACCTTCAGGAGCTTCAAACAGTAATCATAGAAATAGAAGCACGAGTTAACAACCGACCACTTACCTACCTCTCTGATGATGCTTTGCAGCGTGAACCATTAAGTCCAGCTCATTTGATGTATGGGAGACCTCTCAAAACACTTGTGTCCCTTACGGATGAGGAACCAGAGGATCCTTCATATGTCAAAGAGAGTGATTTGGTTCAACGTTTCAAACATCTTTCAGGGGTGATAAGTCGGTGGAATGACGTATGGACTCGTGAATACCTAACAGCTCTGAGGGAGTATCATTACGGGGCAAACAGTCCCTATAATAGAATTAACTTGAACCCTGGTGACATAGTTCTGGTGGATAGTGATGGACCACGCTCTGAGTGGCCTATAGGAGAAATAGTCTCTGTTCATCCAGACAGCCAGGGCATCTTGAGAATAGTGAAAGTAAAATGCAAAGGCAACACTACTCTCAAAACTTTAGAGAAATTAGTACCTTTAGAACTGGCCAGGAAAGAAGACGTACGACGACTTCCAGCACCCGATACGCCAGTACGGGACATACGTCCCCAACGGACTGCTGCACAACAATGTAAACTCAAATTAAAGCAGCACTATAATTCTGAGGGAGAAGAATAAAGTGATCGCAGTCCTTACCGGGACTTCGACCCGTGTTCTGCCCCTGGGAATTATGTCGGGAAACCGACACACACATACAACCACACACACAAATAACACAGTCTCCCCTAGTCTATACTCCCTTCAGGATGGAAAATGGGAGACTCCGTGACGTCATCGACTCCGTGACGTCATCAAAGTCATCGTATATTTACATTATGAAACATTGTTAATAGATTAGTTTAGTATCTAAAGTTAATAAAAAAGTAATCACTAAGAATGAATATAATTATTTACATCAAATAGTAGCTAGGTTCCCTTGTTAATGTAAAATTACTTTGAGTGGAGAACCAGAGCATAAGAGCGTCACCCCGGAGAGGAAGGCGTCCATAACACACCATATCAACAAACATGGGATGAGCTTACCACGCTGTCTTAACTGGTGTAAACAGCTAGACACCCCATTTACGTGTCAACACCAGCCACACAGCCTAACAACATCACAACGACATCTGTATCCGTCTACCAAGTATTGTTTATTATTCAAGTGCACTGTTTAATATAAATATGTAGATGGTTATGTCGTAGGACATCCCCAAAAACACCGTACGTGTACCCCATTACCACCCTCACAGTTCATGTCATACCTGTAATTGATATGTTTAGGGAACTTTGATTAATTCCTTGCATCCCATACAGGTAAATTGTGAGAGGAGCTTCAAGAATCTGTGCAGACAGTTGGTTCATACACATAATTAACTACTTGTTTGCCAAGCCTTGTCCTTCCCTCCAGCCGCCATTACGTGGCACAAAGAGGCAGGGCCACACCCATCTTGAGGCTACACCTACACGCCTTACTAGGCCCATTCTACTGGCACAGCTAAGACATTATAGCAGTAGCAGTAGTTATAATTAATTACTTATAATGAAATAACTGAAATAATAGTTTTAAAGGTAAACAATTGGTAGTTTAAGAAGGGACCATAACATAGTGGTTTAAGCTACCAATTGTCCCTCCAATAGTGTGTAAGAAGATTTCAGGCAGTTTACCAGTACATACAGTCCACTTAATTAATACTTACTTACTAAGAAAATAAATAAGACACAGGCCCCCATATAACTTGTGACGGTAACGCGTTGGTGTTCGGCTGTTTAAGGCTAGGGGTATGGCCTCGTCACATAGTTATAAAAAAAAATAGAAAAAACTGGAACTTCGTCTGTGGTAAGGTAAGGAGAAGACACACAAAACACAAGTAAATTTTAACAATGAAATTTTAATTACGTTAAATAAATCAAAACATGAAAAAATGGACAAACAAATTCGTATAATAAAATCAATCAATCAAAATAATAAGAATAATTAAATGACACAATGAAAAGTTACGTTAAGACAAAATAACAAGAAGTGCAATACAAAAATAAAGGTAGGTGCTGGAATATTGGCTTTAAGCTACCACCTCTCTCAGTACACGCTAACGTCTAGCCGGGAGAAGTGTTAACTGTGGAAGCACTGAATATTCTGAGGTCTGAGGTCGTGGCGACCCCAGACATCAAGTAGTATGGGGGGGGGGCGAGTGCAGTTGCAGCCAGACCGGCGACCAATCAGCGGAGCCGGTAATAAGACAGGTAGTTTGGCGGTTTGAGTCTGATCAGGTGTCTCTGGCTGCATACGTTTTGCTCGCTGGCAAACCTTGCTGGTGTTGTTGTCGTTGTTGGACATTTCTTCCATAGTAGTTATATATATTTGTTGCGACGTATTTGTGGAGGGAAGAGCAGGCTCAATCTCTTGAAGGAGATTATCGTCACAATATATATATATATATATATATATATATATATATATATATATATATATATATATATATATATATATATATATATATATATATATATATATATATATATATATATATATATATATATATATATATATATATATAATATATATATATATAATATATATATATATATATATATATATATATATATATATATATATATATATATATATATATATATATATATATATATAATGTATATATAATATATATATGAATGAATACTGTATAATTAAAGTTTAAAGTTCACGGAAAAAGTTTTGTCAATTTTGGCAATACATCTTTCATGAGTAATGCTGCCAGATAAATGTCATTTAACCGGGAGATAACGTGAACACAATTCCCGCAGTCTACCAATTTTTTTTTCGTGTTTATAATAACTGTGCAGAGAAGTTCTCCACCAGACGTGTTCTATCATGTGTTCACTGTCTTGTATACCATCTCTTTTCACCCACTTCATAAATTTCATGAAACTGAATAACATTACAAAGCCGGAGGCTAGTACATACTCGTCTCCAATGGTACCTAGAGTATAACAATATTATACCGTCACTCCAAGCTGGATTTCGACGGCAATGCTCCACGCTAGATCAAATACTCTGCCTTGAACATGAAATCCGCACCTCTCTCAGAAGCAGTAAATATTGTCTTGTTGTCTACCTAGTCCTCAAAGGAGCTTTTGATAGCATTCCTCATACTTGCCTCCTCGCGAAGCTTGCACGTTTAGGCGTACAGGGAAGATTACTTTTATGGTTACAGTCCTATCTCACAAACAGGACCTCCAAAGTCTTTATACAAGGCGAGTTTTCCGATGGCATCCCAATACAAACAGGTGTCCCACAAGGCTCCATACTATGCCCAACCCTATTTGCCGCATTCTTAGCAGATTTGCCTAACACCCATCCTGTTCACCTCTCGGCGTACGCCGACGACTTAACACTGTATTATTCAGACAATGCCCTACCTAATACAGTCTCAACAATGCAAACAGCACTTGACCACCTCATAGATTGGACACAACAATGAGGCCTTCAAGTCAGTACTACCAAACCTGCTATCAGGTTTTCACTAAAAAAAGACTACTTCATCTACCCACCCTCACAATACACAACACTCCCATCCAACACGTACGAGAACATAAATAACTTGGCATGCACTTAGACTCCCCCTTACTTACCTGGAAAGCACACGTTCAACACCCCCCGACTCGCCATACTTAAAGCCCTCACTGGCACCACCTGGGGAGCACACCATAAAATCTTGCTCCGTTTCTATACAATCTACATTCGCAGCCAACTAGACTATTGTTGCCAAGCATATGCGTCGGCGGCGCCCACTAACCTACAGAGCCTCGAGGTCATACAAAATAATGCCATGCGACTTATATGTGGCGCAATGCGTTCAACTCCAATCCTCGGACTTTACGGGGAAACAGGCCTCACAAGCCTAGCCACCAGACGAGACATTATGTGTGCCAACTATCTGTCACTCTGTACCACTGCTCACCAGACACACCCATACAGATAAAAAATTAACCCAACAGTTAACCCACATAACCCCCGCTCCCCAACCATTCACTCACAACCTTTCCTCACACGGGCTACAAATAACCTCAATATAGACCTCTCCCTACTCCAAAACTGTGAAACCCAACCTCCTGTTCCCCACATTCCACCTTGGCTTTATACAACTCCTAATACAGCAATACAACTCGACGACAACATTCCAAAATCTGCACCAAACTCAGCCATAGCCTCAGTCTTTGTCTCAACAATGAAAAATTGCTACCCAAATACCACAGAGATTTACACAGATGGGTCTCGCATCTTCATGAACAACGTACCCTCGGTCACTTGCGCTGTATGGATACCGGAATACCATCTCAAGCAGGGATGGCGGTTACCAAACCAACTATCTATTTTCACAGCGGAATTATATGCCTTGTATCAAGCTCTCCAAATCATCACAACATTACCAGTTGGGATATATACAATCTGTAGTGACTCCAAGAGCGCGATTCAAGCAATTACGTACTCTTCGAAAACATGCAAGGAGATTGTCTACCCATGCCTTCAACTTCTTCACAAACATCAATTGAACGGGTATGATACCTCTATCCAATGGGTCCCAGCACATTGTGGTATTCTCCGTAATGAACTTGTAGACCAGCTAGCCAAAGCGATGCACAACACGCCTCACCTCACCCGTCATCCAATTTCCCATGTTGCACGTAAAGGAGCCTTCAAAGATACCATCTCCCAGGATTTTGCAACAAACTGGAAAACGTTATGCTCACCTTTGCACTATGGGTCCATTGAAAAGAAATGGGAAACTTGGAAACATGTCCGATATAAAAGCAGAGAAATTGATGTAACGATGACCAGATTAAGGCTGGGACACACCAAACTAGCAGCACACAGCTCTAAGTACAGAACAGACATCAACGAACTCTGCATCCACTGTCAGGTGCCTGAAACAGTCGAACACTATCTCCTGCACTGCTTCCGACATTATAGTGCCAGAGTAAATTTCAAACAAGTCTTTATCGCACTTAAAATACCCTTCACCATCGAGCATATATTAGGAGGCGGTGACCACTCGTCACAAGAAAAATACCAAATAGTCAAAGCACTGGCTAAATATCTGCAGTCGACCAACAAATTGGGTCACATCTGACCCGCGCCACATTTATACCTGGCGCCACCAACAGCTAAACACAGAAAACAACTGCCTCGTCGCAGCACCAAGGATCAGCTGACGCCATAAACACAACACACCGTCCTACAGTGCGGCAAGTCTCCCTACAACACACCTCTGTTTTAATCACCGTTCCTCTATCTACAGCACAACGCAACAAGCACCTTGGTAGCTCCGATCATCTTCAACATAAACGCGTCCACCAACGTCAGTACTGGTGCAGTCATCGGGAGGACAAACACTTCATGCAAACTGCACCTACTATCAACAAGAAGAAGTAAGCCGGATAAGTTTAGGAGCGCCGGCTCCTGCCTGCTCACTACTGACCTTTTTTAGAGCTTTACTACTTAAAGTTCATGACCCTTGTGACCTTTGATGACTTTGGGGAGATACAAGAGCTGCCTGAACTACTTTCATCCCTCCATACGCTTACAACCGAGTCCGTGGTGGTATTTGTGGCAGTAAATATATCCTTAAAAGTAAAGACGTGGCACTAGCTTGCTTTGATTTGGCACTTGAGCGCTAGTGTAACACTAGAGCGCGAGTGTTGCACCAGAGCGCGAGTGTACACTAGAAGTCGCGGATGTGCTCTCTAGAGTGCAGGGGCTTAAAGCGTAATAGAGCATTTAAACACAACGATTTGAAAAAAAACCATGTCGCAAAGAACACAGAGCTTAAAAAAACACAGAGCGTCAAAGAACACAGAGCGTCAAAGAACACAGAGCGTCAAAGAACACAGAGCGTCAAAGAACACAGAGCGTCAAAGAACACAGAGCGTCAAAGAACACAGCGTCAAAGACCGGACCGTTTAAGAACATAGACGCTTAACCACTCGAATGAATCTCCTGGTGAAGTCTTGGGAAGTTTTAAAGTTCAAGTCAGTGACATCTCATGATTAATTGAACCCGAATGAATCGACGTTTAATACGATAACATTTATAGATCCCTAATGTTGAACACCTAACAATTACAACTATAAATAAATATAAATAATTATTATAGTTAAATAAATATAAAAATCCCAAACTTTTAGGACCCCTAACACCCAGCCCTCAAGTGCTTATAACGTTTAGGACCCCTAACACCCAGCCCTCAAGTGCTTATAACGTTTAGTACCCTAACACCCAGCCCTCGAGCGCTTATAACGTTTAGGACCCCTAACACCCAGCCCTCAAGTGCTTATAACGTTTAGGACCCCTAACACCCAGCCCTCAAGTGCTTATAACGTTTAGGACCCCTAACACCCAGCCCTCAAGTGCTAATAACGTTTAGGACCCCTAACACCCAGCCCTCAAGTGCTTATAACGTTTAGGACCCCTAACACCCAGCCCTCAAGCGCTTATAACGTTTAGGACCCTTAACACCCAGCCCTCAAGTGCTTATAACGTTTAGGACCCTTAACACCCAGCCCTCAAGTGCTTATAACGTTTAGGACCCCTAACACCCAGCCCTCAAGTGCTTATAATGTTCAGGACCCTTAACACCCAGCCCTCAAGTGCTTATAACGTTTAGGACCCCTAACACCCAGCCCTCAAGTGCTTATAACGTTTAGGACCCCTAACACCCAGCCCTCAAGTGCTTATAACGTTTAGGACCCCTAACACCCAGCCCTCAAGTGCTTATAACGTTTAGGACCCCTAACACCCAGCCCTCAAGTGCTTATAACGTTTAGGGCCCCTGACACCCAGCCCTCAAGTGCTTATAACGTTTAGGACCCCTGACACCCAGCCCTCAAGTGCTTATAACGTTTAGGACCCCTAACACCCAGCCCTCAAGCGCTTATAACGTTTAGGACCCCTAACACCCAGCCCTCAAGTGCTTATAACGTTTAGGACCCCTAACACCCAGCCCTCAAGTGTTTATAACGTTTAGGACCCCTAACACCCAGCCCTCAAGTGCTTATAACGTTTAGGACCCCTAACACCCAGCCCTCAAGTGCTTATAACGTTTAGGACCCCTAACACCCAGCCTTCAAGTGCTTATAGCGTTTAGGACCCCTAACACCCAGCCCTCGAGTGCTTATAACGTTTAGGACCCTAACACCAAGCCCTCGAGCGCTTATAGCGTTTAGGACCCCTAACACCCAGCCCTCAAGCGCTTATAACGTTCAGGACCCCTAACACCCAGCCCTCTAGCGCTTATAACGTTTAAAAGCTTAAGTTTAAGAACTTAGGTTTAAGAGCCTAACGCTTAAAGAACATTACCCTCAAGATCCCAGACGCCCCAGGCAATAGTTTAGTCAACTTACGACCAAGTTACGCTAATCTATGACACAGGATAAAGCCAGACCAAACCCAGCAGCGCTGCGGCCACAAGCGTCTCCTGAGGGAAAATAAGCGTCTTTGGTCAAAACCTCTTATGATAGAAAACGCCGGGGTGGAGGGGATGAATGGGGCTACTCTAAGGATAGGAGAGAAAGGGCGATTAGTCCTTAACATCGTCTCAGGCAAGTCCTTATTCTGAATATGGATCGTATGGTGGCCTCAAATATATCATTGAGTGCTATATATATATATATATATATATATATATATATATATATATATATATATATATATATATATATATATATATATATATATATATATATATATATATATATATATATATATTAGTATATTTTGGTAGCAGTCTTTCCTGTAGACATATATTATTAAATATGACCGAAAAAGTAAGATTAATAATTCTAACACGAATTTTCTCAATCTTTCGTACATTACGCTTCACTGTTGGAGGTAAATAAAAAATCACTTCTCCAAAATTCATTTTTATTTCTAGTCTGACGCGACACGGGCGCGTTTCGTAAAACTTATTACATTTTCAAAGACTTCACAAATACACAACTGATTAGGACGTATCTCTGATTTTATATCTACATTTGAGTGAGGTGGGAAGGGTGATGTGGCATTAACACAAGACAGAACAGGAGGGGATATTAATAGGGTATTAAAAGTATCAACACAAGACAGAACAGAAACAATGGGTATTGAATAGAAGTGTTTGTAGAAAGCCTATTGGTCCATATTTCTTGATGCTTCTATATTGGAGCGGAGTCTTGAGGTGGGTAGAATATAGTTGTGCAATAATTGGCTGTTGATTGCTGGTGTTGACTTCTTGATGTGTAGTGCCTCGCAAACGTCAAGCCGCCTGCTATCGCTGTATCTATCGATGATTTCTGTGTTGTTTACTAGGATTTCTCTGGTGATGGTTTGGTTATGAGAAGAGATTATATGTTCCTTAATGGAGCCCTGTTGCTTATGCATCGATTAACGCCTAGAAAGAGATGTTGTTGTCTTGCCTATATACTGGGTTTTTTGGAGCTTACAGTCCCCAAGTGGGCATTTGAAGGCATAGACGATATTAGTCTCTTTTAAAGCGTTCTGTTTTGTGTCTGGAGAGTTTCTCATGAGTAGGCTGGCCGTTTTTCTGGTTTTATAGTAAATCGTCAGTTGTATCCTCTGATTTTTGTCTGTAGGGATAACGTTTCTATTAACAATATCTTTCAGGACCCTTTCCTCCGTTTTATGAGCTGTGGAAAAGAAGTTCCTGTAAAATAGTCTAATAGGGGGTATAGGTGTTGTGTTAGTTGTCTCTTTAGAGGTTGCATGGCTTTTCACTTTCCTTCTTATGATGTCTTCGATGAAACCATTGGAGAAGCCGTTATTGACTAGGACCTGCCTTACCCTACAGAGTTCTTCGTCGACTTGCTTCCATTCTGAGCTGTGGCTGAGAGCACGGTCGACGTATGCGTTAACAACACTCCTCTTGTACCTGTCAGGGCAGTCGCTGTTGGCATTTAGGCACATTCCTATGTTTGTTTCCTTAGTGTAGACTGCAGTGTGGAAACCTCCGCCCTTTTCCATGACTGTTACATCTAGAAAAGGCAGCTTCCCATCCTTTTCCGTCTCGTAAGTGAAACGCAGCACGGAACTCTGCTCAAATGCCTCCTTCAGCTTCTGCAGATGTCTGACATCAGGTACCTGTGTAAAAATGTCGTCAACATACCTGCAGTATATGGCCGGTTTCAAGTTCATGTCGACTAAGACTTTTTGCTCGATGGTACCCATGTAGAAGTTTGCAAACAGGACACCTAGGGGAGAACCCATGGCGACCCCATCTACTTGCTTATACATGTGCCCATCCGGGCTCAAGAAGGGTGCCTCTTTAGTACAAGCTTGGAGTAGTTTCCTCAGAATACTTTCTGGCATGTCAAGAGGAGTACAGGCTGGATCACGATACACTCTGTCGGCTATCATTCCGATTGTCTCGTCCACAGGTACGTTGGTAAACAGCGATTCTACGTCCAACGAGGCTCTTATCCCTGTGGCCCGTGTGCCCCGCAGTAAGTCCACAAATTCCTTTGGAGACTTCAGGCTGAAGGCGCAAGGAACATAAGGAGTCAGCAGGCCGTTGAGTCGCTTTGCCAGTCTGTACGTGGGTGTGGGTATCTGGCTAATGATTGGCCGAAGTGGGTTTCCAGGCTTGTGCGTCTTGACATTTCCATACGCATATCCAGGTTTATATTCCCCAATGATCTTTGGCAGGTGGAGTCCGGATTTCTTGGCGTTTACAGTTTCGATCAGTTTGTTGACCTTTGCTTTTAATTCGGCTGTAGTGTCCTTCGTTACCCTTTGGAACTTAGTTTGGTCAGAGAGTATGATGTTCATTTTCGCCAGATATTCGTCTTTTTTAAGAATGACATATATTGGCGACTTGTCACCTCTCCTGACAACTATCTCCTTGTTCTCACGAAGGCTTTTAGCTGCCGCTTTAAGCTCGGGGGACAGTATGGTGCTTCTGTAGTTGCCTCGATTCTTTCCTCCTTCTGCAATAAGTTCTGCTTGTAAGGTATCTTTGGTAGTGACCTTCTTTTGTGTCTCGAGGTCGAATATGTCGTCCAACAGAATTTCCAACTCTACTTTCCGGGCCATTTCACTCGGTCTGGACATAACATGACAGTTTATGCCCAGATTTAGGAGAGTGACTTGGTCCTCAGTGAGGTTAATTCCTGCAAGGTTCAGGAAGCCATCTCTTGGTCGTGGAATTGCCATAGGTCCTCCATATAATGTTGTTAGTTTCTTGATAATCCTTGTTTCAGTGCTGAGGTGATGTTGGTCTGTGAGGATGTCGAGGTGTTGTTCAAAAGGGGATGCATAAGCAACAGGGCTCCATTAAGGAACATATAATCTCTTCCCATAACCAAACCATCGCCAGAGAAATCCTAGTAAACAACACAGAAATCATCGATAGATACAGCGATAGCAGGCGGCTTGACGTTTGCGAGGCACTACACATCAAGAAGTCAACACCAGCAATCAACAGCCAATTATTGCACAACTATATTCTACCCACCTCAAGACTCCGCTCCAATATAGAAGCATCAAGAAATATGGACCAATAGGCTTTCTACAAACACTTCTATTCAATACCCATTGTTTCTGTTCTGTCTTGTGTTGATACTTTTAATACCCTATTAATATCCCCTCCTGTTCTGTCTTGTGTTAATGCCACATCACCCTTCCCACCTCACTCAAATGTAGATATAAAATCAGAGATACGTTCTAATCAGTTGTGTATTTGTGAAGTCTTTGAAAATGTAATAAGTTTTACGAAACGCGCCCGTGTCGCGTCAGACTAGGAATAAAAATGAATTTTGGAGAAGTGATTTTTGATTTACCTCCAACAGTGAAGCGTAATGTACGAAAGATTGAGAAAATTCGTGTTAGAATTATTAATCTTACTTTTTCGGTCATATTTAATAATATATGTCTACAGGAAAGACTGCTACCAAAATATACTAATATTAAAGTGCACGACCCAGCAGCAAGGAATCAAGCCTTCACGATAAAATATCGCCAGGATCTGATTCGTGATCAGATATACAAGGCAGAGAATGAAATCAAAGACAACAAAACGCAACTACTTCATGCTACAAACGAGTGGAGAAATAGCAACATCGACCATAGTATCCGTACCCGCATTGAACAACACCTCGACATCCTCACAGACCAACATCACCTCAGCACTGAAACAAGGATTATCAAGAAACTAACAACATTATATGGAGGACCTATGGCAATTCCACGACCAAGAGATGGCTTCCTGAACCTTGCAGGAATTAACCTCACTGAGGACCAAGTCACTCTCCTAAATCTGGGCATAAACTGTCATGTTATGTCCAGACCGAGTGAAATGGCCCGGAAAGTAGAGTTGGAAATTCTGTTGGACGACATATTCGACCTCGAGACACAAAAGAAGGTCACTACCAAAGATACCTTACAAGCAGAACTTATTGCAGAAGGAGGAAAGAATCGAGGCAACTACAGAAGCACCATACTGTCCCCCGAGCTTAAAGCGGCAGCTAAAAGCCTTCGTGAGAACAAGGAGATAGTTGTCAGGAGAGGTGACAAGTCGCCAATATATGTCATTCTTAAAAAAGACGAATATCTGGCGAAAATGAACATCATACTCTCTGACCAAACTAAGTTCCAAAGGGTAACGAAGGACACTACAGCCGAATTAAAAGCAAAGGTCAACAAACTGATCGAAACTGTAAACGCCAAGAAATCCGGACTCCACCTGCCAAAGATCATTGGGGAATATAAACCTGGATATGCGTATGGAAATGTCAAGACGCACAAGCCTGGAAACCCACTTCGGCCAATCATTAGCCAGATACCCACACCCACGTACAGACTGGCAAAGCGACTCAACGGCCTGCTGACTCCTTATGTTCCTTGCGCCTTCAGCCTGAAGTCTCCAAAAGAATTTGTGGACTTACTGCGGGGCACACGGGCCACAGGGATAAGAGCCTCGTTGGACGTAGAATCGCTGTTTACCAACGTACCTGTGGACGAGACAATCGGAATGATAGCCGACAGAGTGTATCGTGATCCAGCCTGTACTCCTCTTGACATGCCAGAAAGTATTCTGAGGAAACTACTCCAAGCTTGTACTAAAGAGGCACCCTTCTTGAGCCCGGATGGGCACATGTATAAGCAAGTAGATGGGGTCGCCATGGGTTCTCCCCTAGGTGTCCTGTTTGCAAACTTCTACATGGGTACCATCGAGCAAAAAGTCTTAGTCGACATGAACTTGAAACCGGCCATATACTGCAGGTATGTTGACGACATTTTTACACAGGTACCTGATGTCAGACATCTGCAGAAGCTGAAGGAGGCATTTGAGCAGAGTTCCGTGCTGCGTTTCACTTACGAGACGGAAAAGGATGGGAAGCTGCCTTTTCTAGATGTAACAGTCATGGAAAAGGGCGGAGGTTTCCACACTGCAGTCTACACTAAGGAAACAAACATAGGAATGTGCCTAAATGCCAACAGCGACTGCCCTGACAGGTACAAGAGGAGTGTTGTTAACGCATACGTCGACCGTGCTCTCAGCCACAGCTCAGAATGGAAGCAAGTCGACGAAGAACTCTGTAGGGTAAGGCAGGTCCTAGTCAATAACGGCTTTTCCAATGGTTTCATCGAAGACATCATAAGAAGGAAAGTGAAAAGCCATGCAACCTCTGAAGAGACAACTAACACAACACCTATACCCCCTATTAGACTATTTTACAGGAACTTCTTTTCCACAGCTCATAAAACGGAGGAAAGGGTCCTGAAAGATATTGTTAATAGAAACGTTATCCCTACAGACAAAAATCAGAGGATACAACTGACGATTTACTATAAAACCAGAAAAACGGCCAGCCTACTCATGAGAAACTCTCCAGACACAAAACAGAACGCTTTAAAAGAGACTAATGTCGTCTATGCCTTCAAATGCCCACTTGGGGACTGTAAGCTCCAAAAAACCCAGTATATAGGCAAGACAACAACATCTCTTTCTAGGCGTTTAACGATGCATAAGCAACAGGGCTCCATTAAGGAACATATAATCTCTTCCCATAACCAAACCATCGCCAGAGAAATCCTAGTAAACAACACAGAAATCATCGATAGATACAGCGATAGCAGGCGGCTTGAAATTTGCGAGGCACTACACATCAAGAAGTCAACACCAGCAATCAACAGCCAATTATTGCACAACTATATTCTACCCACCTCAAGACTCCGCTCCAATATAGAAGCATCAAGAAATATGGACCAATAGGCTTCCTACAAACACTTCTATTCAATACCCATTGTTTCTGTTCTGTCTTGTGTTGATACTTTTAATACCCTATTAATATCCCCTCCTGTTCTGTCTTGTGTTAATGCCACATCACCCTTCCCACCTCACTCAAATGTAGATATAAAATCAGAGATACGTTCTAATCAGTTGTGTATTTGTGAAGTCTTTGAAAATGTAATAAGTTTTACGAAACGCGCCCGTGTCGCGTCAGACTAGAAATAAAAATGAATTTTGGAGAAGTGATTTTTGATTTACCTCCAACAGTGAAGCGTAATGTACGAAAGATTGAGAAAATTCGTGTTAGAATTATTAATCTTACTTTTTCGGTCATATTTAATAATATATATATATATATATATATATATATATATATATATATATATATATATATATATATATATATATATATATATATATATATATATATATATATATATATTATTATAGACTGTGGGTTGGTTGGTGTTGTCGTCGTTGATCCTTATCTATGGACAACCCAACCCACAACTCGGTAGAGTGCTTATACTAGGAGATCACCCTTGGCGCTTCTGGCTCTTGGAGAGGGGCTCAACGTCACACGTTTAGGGGATGCGGCTCCAACACTTAGCCTCGTTGTCACGTGCACACACCCACTCGATCCGCAGTGACTCCCCACTCTCCCCTCAGGTAATATGATCTCCTCGATCCCCTTTTGGCTTATTAGTATTACCTCCTACCCTGTCCACAGCAGTGGTTCTTGGTTCTTTCTCTCTTTCTCTCTCCTTTACTACCTCCTGGGAAGCCTCACTAGGACAAGGGCAAACACCAGCAAATCGTGATACATTTACTGGACAAAGCACATACACAATACATACACACATATAATAATAATGAATCCTATACTCTATAATATTACAATCAGGTTGCACTCCAACACCATCAGAACTCTATTATCAGCTTATCAAGTGGTATCCTATCTCCTGGTTCACCACCTGATACTATCAACCTCCTCAAGTTGATCAAGTCTACATACACTGGTGCACCATCAGCAAGATAATATTTATATAGAAAATCAGCATTTGAATGCAATAACATATATCAGTATAAATGTTCATTGATACACAACAATGGTCAATCGATCACTGTCAGTCCTGGAACGCATACGTCTGTAGGTAATCCAGCCTACGACTGTAACTCTAAACTTCAGTGTAAAACACTCCTTGACATCAGAATACCAACAATCACTCACCTCTCACTGCGTCTTGCACGCTACTGACAACCAAACACTATCAACTCCCTACAAGTAATCCACCAGTACTTCCCTTCCACCTCTGGAAGTTCACTACCCTAATATCTTTAGGTTCTTCCGGGCTTCACTACCAGGATCCTCTGCAGCTCCTCCAGGCTGCTATCATGAAGTTTTCTTGAGCAACTAAGGTGCTTCACCCTTCTGATAGGTTCCTCCACAGCTCTCTTGGCTGCTACACCACCTCTACAGAAGCACGTGACACTCCTCTTCACTGCTTCTCCTCACAGCTCGAGGTCCTCTGCTTCACTACCTTGGAGTCTCATCAATTACTTCATCTAGGCTGGCTTCGAAGTTCTCAGCAACTTCTTCCCCAAAGACAAACCTGCAACCCATCGACACTCCAATAAAAATGTTCCCCTTTAACACATAAACAAAAATAATCACACAATATGTTTGCCTCAAATCTCTATCTGTTCTCTACCTACAGTGAGAGTGGACTCCCCCGTTTTGGGCGGGTCCATACTCCACCTCGCCCGGCGGCGGTTCTCACTCGCTGGGAGGGTCTTCCTCGTCAGGAGCCGGGCTCCCTCAGTCGTCGGTCAGAGCTCAGAGGGGGTGGACGTCGCTCCGTGCTCCTCCCTCTTCACTCTCCTATTTCAGGCCTTCTGCCTTATTAAAACATGTCTAACTTATAAATAAACATTGCTACTGTCGCTGGGCACACGACCAACTACAAGCAATCACTATGAACTGGCGTATATCGTGCTTACCACAGATTAACTGATCGAGGGCGCTTTCCCTCTGACGGCGTCTGGTCAGGGCGCTCCACACAGCCCACGAAAATGCCTCTGAGCAGCTTATTAAACTCTCCTCGCCGTCCAAGACTTGACACCACAACGTTCTCAGCTCAATTCCACAGCTGGCACGTCTGCACACTTCTCTTCTCTTAGAGATATATCACTAGGGGTTCCCTTCTGACGGGAGCTCAAACGGAGCGCGGCTTCCCCCTGCGATGTCTGGCACTCAAGTGAGGTCAAGGTCCTCCGGAAGCGAGCCTCACGCCTCCAGCAAAATGTCCACATCTCCTAGCCAGTCATCTATATGTTTCCTTCTTCACTGCCCATAATCTTAAATTGTTCATTGAATCCACCATACCATTTTTCATATGGGTTATCACCTCAATATTTGCTAGACCTTCTAGTTAGGTCAGGCTTGCTGAATAACTCTCAAGGAGGGAGACTCGTTTCTCCTGCAGGCTGAGATCATAAATATATATATATATATATATATATATATATATATATATATATATAATATATATATATATATATATATATATATATATATATATATATATATATATATATATATATGTATATATTCATAAAGTATTTGTTAAATGGACCATGACAGTAGTAGTGGGCATCCATCAGTCTCACGAGACTACGGAGTTGCGCTCTGGTTGTCGGTCTGGAGTAACCTAGCTCTCCAGGGCGCAAAGCCATGGTAGGTTGATACGGAGAAGCTGTTACCCATGCAGCAGGTCCCCCTCTCTACGGCGCCGAAAGTCTCCAATGGAAATGCAAACGCCAATACGATTGGTTCACAGTAAAAACAACACAAAATCGGCTAATATTTGTTCACCCGGTCTATGGACCGTCACAATAAAATAAGACAACAAAACCCAACCTCCCAATATTCGTTCACCGTCACTATGGACCGTCACACCGTCACTATGGACCGTCACACCGTCACTATGGACCGTCACAGTAAAACAACAATGTAATAACAAATCTAATTTAAACTTTTAAATTGAAATTTAGGCTCATAACATTCCCACTTTCAGAGGAATCATGTTAGAGCTACATTTTGCTCCCGAAATTGACGACCTGAAAAGTGCTGAATGACTAAACTTAGCCCCATCTGGAACGTAAAGTTCGAAGGTAGCTAGGCAGATCTTTCAAGATTTTGTGAATGTGTTACAGTAAAGAAATCCCAGTAAAGAAAGCCAGCCAGTAAAGAGATCCCAGTATAGAAGTCCAGCCAGTAATCACTAGAGTTGGAATCCTGAGTCCGAGACTCAAGATCTTCACCCATTTAAAGTCAAAGTATTTTTTATTAACATATTCAGGTAAATTTATGCAGCTCCCCTAAACTATATGAAGGGTTACATAGTGTCAAGAACTAGCTATGTGCTGCTAAAAATCCCCATTTCACAGAATATTTAGTCGTACAGGGTCATGTGATCAGTAGCGTGCTCTGGCGAATTTTGGGTGCGTTATGAGGATATCCTCAAGCACACGAGAGGTAATAAAGCTCCAGGTACCGTGTACCGGCAGGTCTGAAGACTCCAGTGAAAGTAATAGTCAAATTAGGTACCGAACACTAGTTGCTTTCTCGTCTTGTTCATTTTGCTCAAGCCTGCGGCCATGAGCTTAGGAATAGTAATATAATATGATAATGACAAGTGGCATTGATGATGCTGACATTGATGACAATGGTGGTGATGACATTGGTGGTGATGACAGTGGTGGTGATGACAGTGGTGGTGATGACAGTGGTGGTGAAGACAGTGAGGTTGATGACAGTCGTGGTGATGACAATGGTAGTGATGACAATGGTGGTGATGACAATAATGGTAATGACAGTGGTGGTGATGACAGTGGTGGTGAAGACAGTGAGGTTGATGACAGTCGTGGTGATGACAATGGTGGTGATGACAATGGTGGTGATGACAATAATGGTAATGACAGTGGTGGTGATGACAATAATGGTAATGACAGTGGTGGTGATGACGATAATGGTAATGACAGTGGTGATAACAGTGGTGGTGATGACAATAATGGTAATGACAGTGGTGGTGATGACAGTGGTGGTGATGACAGTGGTGGTGATGACAATGGTGGTGATGACAATAATGGTGATGACAGTGGTGGTGATGACAGTGGTGGTGGTGATGACAATGGTGGTGATGACAATAATGGTGATGACAGTGGCGGTGATGACAATAATGGTGATGACAGTGGTGGGGATGACAGTGGTGGTGATGACAGTGGTGGTGATGACAGTGGTGGTGATGACAGTGAGGTGATGACAATAATGGTGATGACAGTGGTGGTGATGACAATAATGGTGATGATAGTGGTGGTGATGACAGTGGTCGTGATGACAGTGGTGGTGATGACAGTGGTGGTGATGACAATAATGGTGATGACAGTGGTGGTGATGACAGTGGTGGTGATGACAGTGGTGGTGATGACAGTGAGGTGATGACAATAATGGTGATGACAGTGGTGGTGATGACAATAATGGTGATGATAGTGGTGGTGATGATAGTGGTGGTGATGACAGTGGTGGTGATGACAGTGTTGGTGATGACAGTGGTGGTGATGACAATAATGGTGATGACAGTGGTGGTGATGACAGTGAGGTGATGACAATAATGGTGATGACAATAATGGTGATGACAGTGGTGGTGATGAAAGTGGTGGTGATGACAGTGGTGGTGATGACAATAGTGGTGATGACAGTGGTGGTGATGACAGTGGTGGTGATGACAGTGAGGTGATGACAATAATGGTGATGACAGTGGTGGTGATGACAATAATGGTGATGACAGTGGTGGTGATGACAGTGGTGGTGGTGATGACAATAATGGTGATGACAGTGGTGGGGATGACAGTGGTGGTGATGACAGTGGTGGTGATGACAGTGGTGGTGATGACAGTGAGGTGATGACAATAATGGTGATGACAGTGGTGGTGATGACAATAATGGTGATGATAGTGGTGGTGATGACAGTGGTCGTGATGACAGTGGTGGTGATGACAGTGGTGGTGATGACAATAATGGTGATGACAGTGGTGGTGATGACAGTGGTGGTGATGACAGTGGTGGTGATGACAGTGAGGTGATGACAATAATGGTGATGACAGTGGTGGTGATGACAATAATGGTGATGATAGTGGTGGTGATGATAGTGGTGGTGATGACAGTGGTGGTGATGACAGTGTTGGTGATGACAGTGGTGGTGATGACAATAATGGTGATGACAGTGGTGGTGATGACAGTGAGGTGATGACAATAATGGTGATGACAATAATGGTGATGACAGTGGTGGTGATGAAAGTGGTGGTGATGACAGTGGTGGTGATGACAATAGTGGTGATGACAGTGGTGGTGATGACAGTGGTGGTGATGACAGTGAGGTGATGACAATAATGGTGATGACAGTGGTGGTGATGACAGTGGTGGTGATGACAGTGGTGGTGATGACAGTGGTGGTGATGACAGTGGTGGTGATGATAAGTCTGATAACAATAACTTTGGCAAGGCAAAAATAGTATAATGTGCTCTTTAATATGACAATTTATTGTTTATTTTTTTGTTTTTGTTTTTTGGCTTTCTTGAAGATTCGGTGAGATGTGGGCCTTGTAGCGCTGTCGGGTCGCAGGCGAAAGGGTCTGGGTTCCGTTCTTACGCCAGAACGGAAGTCTTTGGGCACCGTTTCATTTCGCCTCATATCTCTGTTCACCTAGCAGTAAACAGCATCCCGGGAGTCAGAACACTATTGTGGCTAGCATCCTGGGAGAGTCAGTGATTGGTCTAGGGGTAACGTATGTTAGTGTAATATACGCTTATTGTCCCCCTTAGCCAAGGGAACTTTGCAAAGTTTAGGGGGAAATGGAACTTGACTAAATTGGCATAGGAAAGGAGGTTGGCTAAGTTAGCGTGGGAAAGGGCTTGGCTAAATGGCGGAGGAAAAGAGTTTGGCTAAGTTAGCGGGGATAATCAATGAGGACGCCGGGTGGGGGGGGGGGGGGGGGAGAAGTAGCCAAGTTGGCGGAAATGTAAATGATTACAATGATTTGGGTGAGAGTAACCCGATCGGAGGGAGTTGAACATTACGAGGGCATTAGTTGGGCGATGTTGTAAATCAATCCCGAGACGCGGGGCTGTAAATGAATTTAACAAATAGGTAAATCGTCGGGAAATGTAAATCACTGGACGGGAGGCGAGGAAGCAGCTGACGTGTATTGTAAATGACACTGGGGAACGGAGCTAACTAAACTCGGGGCTGTAAATGACAGGTGAATTCGAAAGGAGAATTGTTAGTTACCGAGAGCGTAAATAGTCGAGGTGGTTGTAAATAAGTTTGTGGTGGGGAGTCGGGCAGTAAACAAGACCAGAGAATCTCTGTGTGAGGCAAGTGAGGGGACAAGTGAGAGTAGATGGCTGATAAATCTTAAAATTACAGAACCATATGTACTGGTTTAATATTATTTGTCAGACTGTAATTCATATAAAGTAATTGATGAGTCAGGAAGTGAAAACCGCGACCCACATACCGCGAAGTCTCAGTGTACACGCCCAGCGGGGTCCCAGTGTACACGCCCCGCGAGGTCCCAGTGTACACGCCCCGCGGGGTCCCAGTGTACACGCCCCGCGGGGTCCCAGTGTACACGCCCCGCGGGGTCCCAGTGTACACGCCCCGCGAGGTCCCAGTGTACACGCCCAGCGGGGTCCCAGTGTACACGCCCCCGCGGGGTCCCAGTGTACACGCCCAGCGGGGTCCCAGTGTACACGCCCCGCGGGGTCCCAGTGTACACGCCCAGCGGGGTCCCAGTGTACACGCCCCGCGGGGTCCCAGTGTACACGCCCCGCGAGGTCCCAGTGTACACGCCCCGCGGGGTCCCAGTGTACACGCCCCGCGAGGTCCCAGTGTACACGCCCCACGGGGTCCCAGTGTACACGCCCAGCGGGGTCCCAGTGTACACGCCCCGCGAGGTCCCAGTGTACACGCCCCGCGGGGTCCCAGTGTACACGCCCCGCGGGGTCCCAGTGTACACGCCCCGCGAGGTCCCAGTGTACACGCCCTGCGAGGTCCCAGTGTACACGCCCAGCGGGGTCCCAGTGTACACGCCCCCGCGGGGTCCCAGTGTACACGCCCAGCGGGGTCCCAGTGTACACGCCCCGCGAGGTCCCAGTGTACACGCCCCGCGGGGTCCCAGTGTACACGCCCCGCGAGGTCCCAGTGTACACGCCCCGCGAGGTCCCAGTGTACACGCCCTGCGAGGTCCCAGTGTACACGCCCCGCGGGGTCCCAGTGTACACGCCCCGCGGGGTCCCAGTGTACACGCCCCGCGAGGTCCCAGTGTACACGCCCTGCGAGGTCCCAGTGTACACGCCCCGCGGGGTCCCAGTGTACACGCCCCCGCGGGGTCCCAGTGTACACGCCCAGCGGGGTCCCAGTGTACACGCCCCGCGAGGTCCCAGTGTACACGCCCCGCGGGGTCCCAGTGTACACGCCCCGCGAGGTCCCAGTGTACACGCCCCGCGAGGTCCCAGTGTACACGCCCTGCGAGGTCCCAGTGTACACGCCCAGCGGGGTCCCAGTGTACACGCCCCGCGGGGTCCCAGTGTACACGCCCCGCGAGGTCCCAGTGTACACGCCCAGCGGGGTCCCAGTGTACACGCCCCGCGGGGTCCCAGTGTACACGCCCCGCGGGGTCCCAGTGTACACGCCCAGCGGGGTCCCAGTGTACACGCCCCGCGGGGTCCCAGTGTACACGCCCCGCGAGGTCCCAGTGTACACGCCCAGCGGGGTCCCAGTGTACACGCCCCGCGGGGTCCCAGTGTACACGCCCCGCGGGGTCCCAGTGAGTAGTGTAAACCGGGCCATAGACCGTCCGTTTTGCTTTTTCCCACGGCCGGTCTATTTTTAACTTTTTAGACCGTCCGTTTTGCTTTTTCCCACGGCCGGTCTATTTTTAACTTTTTAGACCGTCCGTTTTGCTTTTTCCCACGGCCGGTCTATTTTCAACGTTTTAGACCGTCCCTTTTGCTTTTTCCCACGGCCGGTCTATGGCGCCGGGCTATTTTCAACTTTTAGACCGTCCGTTTTTTCAGGGGCTGGTCTACGCACCCTGGGTTTTATACAAGTCGCTCTATGGCCCCTGCCATTTTCGCTCAAGGGGATTAAACGGCCGCCTCCAGTCATCCCCAAATTTCGTTAGCTTAGTGACCCTGCACAGGCATGTTAAAGGGGATTAAAAAGCCTGTCATTGGCCCCAGGGTTTTCTCGAATTTTCTTTCATGGCCTGACCCATGCACAGGCATAGCCAATGGTCAATGACGTCATCAACTTACCTGGGGATTAAAAGGCCGGCTCCTGGCCCCATCATATTTCGTTACCTGAGCAACCCTGCACAGGCATCGCTAATGGATAATGACGTCACCCCCGTCTTCATTTTCCCTGTATAAGTCCGTTTTCTGTTACAGTGTAATTATTCCCATTTTCAATATTTATAGCAAAGGGGGATTCAAATGCTGCCTTCTGTCAAGCCTAATGTGCAATGGCGTTAATCATTATAAGCTCGTTTTTCTCAATAAGGTATTGTCGTACTGTTTCCCATTGTCTAAGATCATTTTATAGCTAAGATTACATAATAATAACATAAGAAATGACTTCAAACCCTGTTTACAGAACCAGTATTTACCCAGGTCTTTTTCCTAAATCTAAAACTTATTCCAATTTATGTCCATTGTTTCATGTTCTGTCTAGTGTTGATAATTTTAGTAGTCTATTAATATTCCCCCTTTATCATGTCCATTCATTCACAGCTCTATCATGTCACCTCTATTTCTTTGCCTTTCTAGAGAATGTAATTTAAGCTTTGTCAATCTTTCTTCAGAAATTGCTTATTGAGCATAGGGCAAAATAAAAATGAAAACTTACTATCTTTCATTTGTATGAAAACAGTCCCCTGCCAGGCGTGGTGACTTCAATGCGATTTCAGTACTAATCCAACATTACTGTATAAACTAACAGTCCCCTGCCAGGCATGGTGACTTCAATGCAATTTCAGTAGTAATCCAATATTACTGCATAAACTCATAAATGGATATGCGCATCTCACATTCACTCAAGAACATACCTCCCCCACACCTTGCGGTAGCATATAACAAATCAAAATACTCATTCGGTGTACATATATAGGAATACTACATTCAGTAAAAGCAAGCCTCTCATGTTTCTTAAATAAGGCCTTCTGCAGTTGCCTTCTTTTTCTGACGTCATCATCCCTAATGTTGCGCAAGGCGTTCAAGGTTCACACATAAGTGTGAACTCTTAATCTGGCTTAATACCTCAACTGTACTCTGTGCTTCATCAAAGTTGATATTCAGCTACAATGGCTCGTATTTTCGCTCATTGCTCATATTTTCTGATATTCATAAACCCAATCAAACCATTCTAACCTAACCTAACTTATTATATATAACAAACAAATGCGTTCTACAGACCAGGTATTGTTGTTTTTGTTTGGCGACATCACGAAAAGCGACCTCAGGTATAGGGATAAGGTATTGCTGGCCATTGACCAATGCGGCCTTTAGCGTTCTACTGACATATGTATTTAATGTTATTATTCAAAAATGACTAGACTAACCATCCCCACCTAACCTAATCAGAGGTATAAGAATATACATTTTAGTCATCCACAACTGTAATCATTATTCAGTGATAAGTTCAAAAGTATAACAGAATGCCAAATGTCATACTGCAATTTAAGCAGAATCGTACATCTGGCAGCATAGCAGGTGAGCTGAACATAAGAATAAAGGTGACTGCAGAGGTCCTATTGGCCCATACGAGGCAGCTCCTATATATTTCCACCCAATCTCATTCATGTCCACCCTATGCTTAAAACAACCAAGGGATCCCACTTAAAGTATTAGTTTACAATAATAGTTTTAATAAATAGCTCTTATTCTAGTTTTATACACAACAGCAATTATGAAACCCTATATCTAGATATTCTACTATAATCCACAAGTAGTTACCACACATCTGGCAGTACAGCGGATTAGTGGCTGTGTTCATAGGCTAGTCAACTGTCCTCACATCCATCAAATAGATATCCAAATGTCGCACCTCAATTCATCCATCTAGCAACTCAGCTGGATGTTAGCCACTATATTCATAGGCTAATCATTTCTACACCTCAAAAAATCCTAGTCTTGCTGCGCAAATCAGCTAACTTGTTTCTAAACCAACACTCGCAAATACAATCATGCATACCTACACATACTTCAAAACCTATGCATTCATAGAGAATAGCCTAGTTTCCCCATTAATCAGATGTAATTTATGCCATACACACAGAAAATATAGCATTTACACACCAAATATGCCATTTATGCACAAAATATATTATTTACACTCAAAATATACCATCACATAAAAAATATGAGATTTTCATACAAAATATGTCAGTTGCAAACAAAAATATACCATTTACACAATATTGCATGTACACTCAGAGTATGACATTTACACAAAGTACGGTATTTTGCACAAATATATCAAAATGCTTATGCATTTAGACAATAAAAAATGCACTTTAACTAAAATTACACAATTTCACAAACGTAATTTTCACAAAATACCCACACATTGTCTCATAAACCAAAATACACTTACACCATAAAGATCTATTTTATCAAATTACAGAGCTTACACAAAATACACAATTTTCACACACAAATACAGTTTCACCAGTTACACTTCAACATATTAAAAACACAACTTGCATAAATGCACTATTATCACAAAAATTATTACACAGTTTGTGTAATTATTTTACATCTTTGCACAATTAATACAAGAAAACTTGCTATATAATTACTCAGCTTGCACAATGACAATCAATACCCAAAGGTATAAATAAACAATCCGTCCATATGCAATTACACAACATGCGCAATTAATACACAACTTATACAATATTACACATCTTTCATAATTATTACACACAACTTGCACAAATGCATATCTAGCACAAATACGTGCAATACATAACTACCCCAAATATGAAAAATACACAACTAGCATAAATACACGATTTACACAAATACAATTGGTTTCTTATAACTTCCAATGAGCTCAATATATAACACATTCTTTTCCATTAAGATATCAACATTATTAGTGCTAAACTATGTCCACTGTTTTTATGTCTTATTAATACCTTCCTTGTTACATTCTCTCCAATCAGACCACCATATTTATGTATTTATTCAAACCATCTAACAGACTTATTTGTTCTAGCCTTAGTTATGTTAGGGCAGGTGGGGTTAGGTAGAGTCAGTATTTTCTATGATAATTTTAGACAAATTTGCTATATCTTATCAAAATGCATCCTGTTAAAACTTAAATTCATCTAAATCTATCAAAAATATACTTATACTACGCAAATTTGACTAAATTCTACCTAGCTAAACTTACTAAATATGAGCATCCCATATCCTCACATACAAGCCTATGTCACCTCTGTCCATACATTATATGAGTCTGCCATATAGCACGAACCCCAAATAGGAAAATTTACGCTATTTCATAAACATACTAGTTCATTACCCTAAGATATTATATATGTCCTTCCCTACACGACCTCACCAAACCTGACCTAGCATATCCAACCCTGGATTTGGTTAAAGTTGGCGAAATGTATGCTATGCCACCTAAATTTCACCAAATTTAAGGCAATTTCCACCAAATATACCCAAATGTTGTGTATCATAGCATCGCCAAAGCCCATTTTCTCCTATTCCATACTACCCTACACAACCTCACCCAACCTGACCTAGCATATCCAAACCTGGATGTGGTTAAAGTCGGCGAAATTCATGCTATGCCACCTAAATTTGACCAAATATACCCAATGTTTCATATCACAGCACTGCCAAAGCCCATTTTTACCTACATTTTCTCCTATTCCATCCTACCCTATGCAACCTTACCTAACCTATCCTACCATATCAAAACAAAGATTTGGTTAAAGTCTGCGAAATTTAAGCTATCCCACCAAAATTCTATCTAATTTAAGGCAATTCCCACCAAATATATCCAAAATGTTCTGTATCACAGCACTGCCAAAGCCCATTTTTACCTACATTTTCTCCTATTCCATCCTACCCTACGCAACCTTACCTAACCTATCCTAGCATATCCAAACCTAGATTTGGTTAAAGTCGGCGAAATTTAAGCTATCCCACCTAAATTCTATCTAATTTAAGGCAATTCCCACCAAATATATCCAAATGTTCTGTATCACAGCACTGCCAAAGCCCATTTTTACCTACATTTTCTCCTATTCCATCCTACCCTACGCAACCTTACCTAACCTATCCTAGCATATCCAAACCTAGATTTGGTTAAAGTAGGCGAAATTTAAGTTATCCCATATAAATTTGACCTAATTTAAGACAATTCCCACCAAATATACCCAAAAATGTTTTGGAACGTAGCACGGCCAAAGCTCATTTTAGCTGAGTTTTCACCTATTCCAACCTGCCCTAGACAACCCTACCCAGCCTCTCCTGGCATATCCTAAGTCAGATTTGATTATAGTTGGCGAAATTTATGCCTTTCCAAACTAAATTTTACCTAATTTAAGACAATTTCTACCCAATATACCCAAAATGTTTTGTTACATAGCTCAGCAAAAGACCATTTTAGCCGAGTTTTCACATATTCCAACCTACCCTACATAGCCTTACCTATCCCTGACCTAGCAGATTTGATTAAAGTTGGGGAAATTTAAGCTATCGCCATCAAATTGGAGACAATTTCCACCAAATATGCCTAAATGTTGTGTATCATAGCACAGCCAAAACCCATTTTTACCCACATTTTCACCCATTCCATCTAAACCGGGACCTAGCCTCTGATACTCAGAGAAGTGATGTTTTTGGATATGAACCTAAATGCCCGTGCCTAACCTGCAAGAGTCTTGGAGCTTTGTTGAATATTTCTTCGAAAACTGAAGTTTTGGATATGAACCTATCCGCACTGTGCCTAACCTGCTAGGATCTTTGTTGAACATTGTAACCATATTCATAGAAAAGTTATGTTTTGGATATGGACCTAACAGCCCCTCTCCTTTAAAACTTGGAACTGTGTTCAATATTGTAGATATAGTGTTGGGTGTGTGTTTTGTTTTTACACATCAACCCAACCGACCTGGACCTAACCTCCCTTCATCTAACTGCAAATTTATCGTAAATAAGGAAGGACGTGTTGTTTGTGCATCAACCCAATCGTCCTCGACCTAACCTAGATTTATCAAACTTCAAATTTATCATAAATATGGGAGGACCGTGTTATTTGTGCATCAACCCATCCTGGGCCTAACCTCCCTTTATCTAACTTCAAATTTATTGTATTTATGGGAAGAAGGTGTTGTTTATGCATCAACCCAACCGCCCTGGACCTAACCTCTGATACACAAATCTTGGTTCAACATTGCATCATACTCGTAGCATATTTTTTTTCACATAATTCAACCATCCTCAACCTAACCTCTATTAACTGGGGGAGGGAGGTTAATGGAAAATATGATAATAATGGGAATTTTCTCTACATCAGTTCAACCTAACCATCCTTAACCTAACCTTAGTTAGAAAGGGATATAACTCACCAAAACTATTTAATTACCATTTACCTTATTTTCCTTATCCTAACCCATAACCAGAGGGTTTAGACCCCCCTTTACCTCGAAATTATACTATATATTTAAGGTAGGAATATATTTTCACACATAAACCTAACATTCCCTAATTTAACCCTGTACTCTAATTTCGAGGTAAAGGGGGTCTAAACCCTCTGGTTATGGGTTAGGATAAGGATAATAAGGTAAATGGTAATTAAATAGTTTTGGTGAGTTATATCCCTTTCTAACTAAGGTTAGGTTAAGGATGGTTAGGTTGAACTGATGTAGAGAAAATTCCCATTATTATCATATTTTCCATTAACCTCCCTCCCCCAGTTAATAGAGGTTAGGTTGAGGATGGTTGAATTATGTGAAAAAAAAATATGCTATGAGTATGATGCAATGTTGAACCAAGATTCGTGTATCAGAGGTTAGGTCCAGGGAGGTTGGGTTGATGCATAAACAACACCTTCTTCCCATAAATACAATAAATTTGAAGTTAGATAAAGGGAGGTTAGGCCCAGGATGGGTTGATGCACAAATAACACGGTCCTCCCATATTTATGATAAATTTGAAGTTTGATAAATGGAGGTTAGGTCGAGGACGATTGGGTTGATGCACAAACAACACGTCCTTCCTTATTTACGATAAATTTGTAGTTAGATGAAGGGAGGTTAGGTCCAGGTCGGTTGGGTTGATGTGTAAAAACAAAACACACACCCAACACTATATCTACAATATTGAACACAGTTCCAAGTTTTAAAGGAGAGGGGCTGTTAGGTCCATATCCAAAACATAACTTTTCTATGAATATGGTTACAATGTTCAACAAAGATCCTAGCAGGTTAGGCACAGTGCGGATAGGTTCATATCCAAAACTTCAGTTTTCGAAGAAATATTCAACAAAGCTCCAAGACTCTTGCAGGTTAGGCACGGGCATTTAGGTTCATATCCAAAAACATCACTTCTCTGAGTATCAGAGGCTAGGTCCCGGTTTAGATGGAATGGGTGAAAATGTGGGTAAAAATGGGTTTTGGCTGTGCTATGATACACAACATTTAGGCATATTTGGTGGAAATTGTCTCCAATTTGATGGCGATAGCTTAAATTTCCCCAACTTTAATCAAATCTGCTAGGTCAGGGATAGGTAAGGCTATGTAGGGTAGGTTGGAATATGTGAAAACTCGGCTAAAATGGTCTTTTGCTGAGCTATGTAACAAAACATTTTGGGTATATTGGGTAGAAATTGTCTTAAATTAGGTAAAATTTAGGTTGGAAAGGCATAAATTTCGCCAACTATAATCAAATCTGACTTAGGATATGCCAGGAGAGGCTGGGTAGGGTTGTCTAGGGCAGGTTGGAATAGGTGAAAACTCAGCTAAAATGAGCTTTGGCCGTGCTACGTTCCAAAACATTTTTGGGTATATTTGGTGGGAATTGTCTTAAATTAGGTCAAATTTATATGGGATAACTTAAATTTCGCCTACTTTAACCAAATCTAGGTTTGGATATGCTAGGATAGGTTAGGTAAGGTTGCGTAGGGTAGGATGGAATAGGAGAAAATGTAGGTAAAAATGGGCTTTGGCAGTGCTGTGATACAGAACATTTGGATATATTTGGTGGGAATTGCCTTAAATTAGATAGAATTTAGGTGGGATAGCTTAAATTTCGCCGACTTTAACCAAATCTAGGTTTGGATATGCTAGGATAGGTTAGGTAAGGTTGCGTAGGATAGGATGGAATAGGAGAAAATGTAGGTAAAAATGGGCTTTGGCAGTGCTGTGATACAGAACATTTTGGATATATTTGGTGGGAATTGCCTTAAATTAGATAGAATTTTGGTGGGATAGCTTAAATTTCGCAGACTTTAACCAAATCTTTGTTTTGATATGGTAGGATAGGTTAGGTAAGGTTGCATAGGGTAGGATGGAATAGGAGAAAATGTAGGTAAAAATGGGCTTTGGCAGTGCTGTGATATGAAACATTGGGTATATTTGGTCAAATTTAGGTGGCATAGCATGAATTTCGCCGACTTTAACCACATCCAGGTTTGGATATGCTAGGTCAGGTTGGGTGAGGTTGTGTAGGGTAGTATGGAATAGGAGAAAATGGGCTTTGGCGATGCTATGATACACAACATTTGGGTATATTTGGTGGAAATTGCCTTAAATTTGGTGAAATTTAGGTGGCATAGCATACATTTCGCCAACTTTAACCAAATCCAGGGTTGGATATGCTAGGTCAGGTTTGGTGAGGTCGTGTAGGGAAGGACATATATAATATCTTAGGGTAATGAACTAGTATGTTTATGAAATAGCGTAAATTTTCCTATTTGGGGTTCGTGCTATATGGCAGACTCATATAATGTATGGACAGAGGTGACATAGGCTTGTATGTGAGGATATGGGATGCTCATATTTAGTAAGTTTAGCTAGGTAGAATTTAGTCAAATTTGCGTAGTATAAGTATATTTTTGATAGATTTAGATGAATTTAAGTTTTAACAGGATGCATTTTGATAAGATATAGCAAATTTGTCTAAAATTATCATAGAAAATACTGACTCTACCTAACCCCACCTGCCCTAACATAACTAAGGCTAGAACAAATAAGTCTGTTAGATGGTTTGAATAAATACATAAATATGGTGGTCTGATTGGAGAGAATGTAACAAGGAAGGTATTAATAAGACATAAAAACAGTGGACATAGTTTAGCACTAATAATGTTGATATCTTAATGGAAAAGAATGTGTTATATATTGAGCTCATTGGAAGTTATAAGAAACCAATTGTATTTGTGTAAATCGTGTATTTATGCTAGTTGTGTATTTTTCATATTTGGGGTAGTTATGTATTGCACGTATTTGTGCTAGATATGCATTTGTGCAAGTTGTGTGTAATAATTATGAAAGATGTGTAATATTGTATAAGTTGTGTATTAATTGCGCATGTTGTGTAATTGCATATGGACGGATTGTTTATTTATACCTTTGGGTATTGATTGTCATTGTGCAAGCTGAGTAATTATATAGCAAGTTTTCTTGTATTAATTGTGCAAAGATGTAAAATAATTACACAAACTGTGTAATAATTTTTGTGATAATAGTGCATTTATGCAAGTTGTGTTTTTAATATGTTGAAGTGTAACTGGTGAAACTGTATTTGTGTGTGAAAATTGTGTATTTTGTGTAAGCTCTGTAATTTGATAAAATAGATCTTTATGGTGTAAGTGTATTTTGGTTTATGAGACAATGTGTGGGTATTTTGTGAAAATTACGTTTGTGAAATTGTGTAATTTTAGTTAAAGTGCATTTTTTATTGTCTAAATGCATAAGCATTTTGATATATTTGTGCAAAATACCGTACTTTGTGTAAATGTCATACTCTGAGTGTACATGCAATATTGTGTAAATGGTATATTTTTGTTTGCAACTGACATATTTTGTATGAAAATCTCATATTTTTTATGTGATGGTATATTTTGAGTGTAAATAATATATTTTGTGCATAAATGGCATATTTGGTGTGTAAATGCTATATTTTCTGTGTGTATGGCATAAATTACATCTGATTAATGGGGAAACTAGGCTATTCTCTATGAATGCATAGGTTTTGAAGTATGTGTAGGTATGCATGATTGTATTTGCGAGTGTTGGTTTAGAAACAAGTTAGCTGATTTGCGCAGCAAGACTAGGATTTTTTGAGGTGTAGAAATGATTAGCCTATGAATATAGTGGCTAACATCCAGCTGAGTTGCTAGATGGATGAATTGAGGTGCGACATTTGGATATCTATTTGATGGATGTGAGGACAGTTGACTAGCCTATGAACACAGCCACTAATCCGCTGTACTGCCAGATGTGTGGTAACTACTTGCGGATTATAGTAGAATATCTAGATATAGGGTTTCATAATTGCTGTTGTGTATAAAACTAGAATAAGAGCTATTTATTAAAACTATTATTGTAAACTAATACTTTAAGTGGGATCCCTTGGTTGTTTTAAGCATAGGGTGGACATGAATGAGATTGGGTGGAAATATATAGGAGCTGCCTCGTATGGGCCAATAGGACCTCTGCAGTCACCTTTATTCTTATGTTCAGCTCACCTGCTATGCTGCCAGATGTACGATTCTGCTTAAATTGCAGTATGACATTTGGCATTCTGTTATACTTTTGAACTTATCACTGAATAATGATTACAGTTGTGGATGACTAAAATGTATATTCTTATACCTCTGATTAGGTTAGGTGGGGATGGTTAGTCTAGTCATTTTTGAATAATAACATTAAATACATATGTCAGTAGAACGCTAAAGGCCGCATTGGTCAATGGCCAGCAATACCTTATCCCTATACCTGAGGTCGCTTTTCGTGATGTCGCCAAACAAAAACAACAATACCTGGTCTGTAGAACGCATTTGTTTGTTATATATAATAAGTTAGGTTAGGTTAGAATGGTTTGATTGGGTTTATGAATATCAGAAAATATGAGCAATGAGCGAAAATACGAGCCATTGTAGCTGAATATCAACTTTGATGAAGCACAGAGTACAGTTGAGGTATTAAGCCAGATTAAGAGTTCACACTTATGTGTGAACCTTGAACGCCTTGCGCAACATTAGGGATGATGACGTCAGAAAAAGAAGGCAACTGCAGAAGGCCTTATTTAAGAAACATGAGAGGCTTGCTTTTACTGAATGTAGTATTCCTATATATGTACACCGAATGAGTATTTTGATTTGTTATATGCTACCGCAAGGTGTGGGGGAGGTATGTTCTTGAGTGAATGTGAGATGCGCATATCCATTTATGAGTTTATGCAGTAATATTGGATTACTACTGAAATTGCATTGAAGTCACCATGCCTGGCAGGGGACTGTTAGTTTATACAGTAATGTTGGATTAGTACTGAAATCGCATTGAAGTCACCACGCCTGGCAGGGGACTGTTTTCATACAAATGAAAGATAGTAAGTTTTCATTTTTATTTTGCCCTATGCTCAATAAGCAATTTCTGAAGAAAGATTGACAAAGCTTAAATTACATTCTCTAGAAAGGCAAAGAAATAGAGGTGACATGATAGAGCTGTGAATGAATGGACATGATAAAGGGGGAATATTAATAGACTACTAAAATTATCAACACTAGACAGAACATGAAACAATGGACATAAATTGGAATAAGTTTTAGATTTAGGAAAAAGACCTGGGTAAATACTGGTTCTGTAAACAGGGTTTGAAGTCATTTCTTATGTTATTATTATGTAATCTTAGCTATAAAATGATCTTAGACAATGGGAAACAGTACGACAATACCTTATTGAGAAAAACGAGCTTATAATGATTAACGCCATTGCACATTAGGCTTGACAGAAGGCAGCATTTGAATCCCCCTTTGCTATAAATATTGAAAATGGGAATAATTACACTGTAACAGAAAACGGACTTATACAGGGAAAATGAAGACGGGGGTGACGTCATTATCCATTAGCGATGCCTGTGCAGGGTTGCTCAGGTAACGAAATATGATGGGGCCAGGAGCCGGCCTTTTAATCCCCAGGTAAGTTGATGACGTCATTGACCATTGGCTATGCCTGTGCATGGGTCAGGCCATGAAAGAAAATTCGAGAAAACCCTGGGGCCAATGACCGGCTTTTTAATCCCCTTTAACATGCCTGTGCAGGGTCACTAAGCTAACGAAATTTGGGGATGACTGGAGGCGGCCGTTTAATCCCCTTGAGCGAAAATGGCAGGGGCCATAGAGCGACTTGTATAAAACCCAGGGTGCGTAGACCAGCCCCTGAAAAAACGGACGGTCTAAAAGTTGAAAATAGCCCGGCGCCATAGACCGGCCGTGGGAAAAAGCAAAAGGGACGGTCTAAAACGTTGAAAATAGACCGGCCGTGGGAAAAAGCAAAACGGACGGTCTAAAAAGTTGAAAATAGACCGGCCGTGGGAAAAAGCAAAACGGACGGTCTAAAAAGCTGAAAATAGCCCGGCCGTGGGAAAAAGTAAAACGGACGGTCTAAAAAGTTGAAAATAGCCCGGCCGTGGGAAAAAGCAAAACGGACGGTCTAAAAAGTTGAAAATAGCCCGGCCGTGGGAAAAAGCAAAACGGACGGTCTAAAAAGTTAAAAATAGACCGGCCGTGGGAAAAAGCAAAACGGACGGTCTAAAAAGTTGAAAATAGACCGGCCGTGGGAAAAAGTAAAACGGACGGTCTAAAAAGTTGAAAATAGACCGGCCGTGGGAAAAAGCAAAAGGGACGGTCTATGGCCCGGTTTACACTACTCCAGTGTACACGCCCCCGCGAGGTCCCAGTGTACACGCCCCGCGGGGTCCCAGTGTACACGCCCCGCGGGGTCCCAGTGTACACGCCCCGCGAGGTCCCAGTGTACACGCCCCGCGGGGTCCCAGTGTACACGCCCCGCGAGGTCCCAGTGTACACGTTCCGCGAAGTCCCAGTGTACACGCCCCCGCGAGGTCCCAGTGTACACGCCCCGCGGGGTCCCAGTGTACACGCCCCGCGGGGTCCCAGTGTACACGCCCCCGCGAGGTCCCAGTGTACACGCCCCGCGAAGTCCCAGTGTACACGCCCCCGCGAGGTCCCAGTGTACACGCCCCGCGGGGTCCCAGTGTACACGCCCCGTGAGGTCCCAGTGTACACGCCCCGCGAGGTCCCAGTGTACACGCCCCGCGGGGTCCCAGTGTACACGCCCCGCGGGGTCCCAGTGTACACGCCCAGCGGGGTCCCAGTGTACACGCCCCGCGGGGTCCCAGTGTACACGCCCCCGCGAGGTCCCAGTGTACACGCCCCGCGAGGTCCCAGTGTACAAGCCCCGCGGGGTCCCAGTGTACACGCCCCCGCGGGGTCCCAGTGTACACGCCCCGCGGGGTCCCAGTGTACACGCCCCGCGGGGTCCCAGTGTACACGCCCCGCGAGGTCCCAGTGTACACGCCCAGCGGGGTCCCAGTGTACACGCCCAGCGGGGTCCCAGTGTACACGCCCCGCGGGGTCCCAGTGTACACGCCCCGTGAGGTCCCAGTGTACACGCCCAGCGGGGTCCCAGTGTACACGCCCCCGCGAGGTCCCAGTGTACACGCCCCGTGAGGTCCCAGTGTACACGCCCCGTGAGGTCCCAGTGTACACGCCCCGTGAGGTCCCAGTGTACACGCCCAGCGGGGTCCCAGTGTACACGCCCCGCGGGGTCCCAGTGTACACGCCCAGCGAGGTCCCAGTGTACACGCCCAGCGGGGTCCCAGTGTACACGCCCAGCGGGGTCCCAGTGTACACGCCCCGCGGGGTCCCAGTGTACACGCCCCGCGAGGTCCCAGTGTACACGCCCCCGCGGGGTCCCAGTGTACACGCCCCGTGAGGTCCCAGTGTACACGCCCCGTGAGGTCCCAGTGTACACGCCCCCGCGGGGTCCCAGTGTACACGCCCCGCGGGGTCCCAGTGTACACGCCCCCGCGAGGTCCCAGTGTACACGCCCCGCGAGGTCCCAGTGTACACGCCCCGCGAGGTCCCAGTGTACACGCCCCGCGAGGTCCCAGTGTACACGCCCCCGTGAGGTCCCAGTGTACACGCCCCGCGAGGTCCCAGTGTACACGCCCCGCGAGGTCCCAGTGTACACGCCCAGCGGGGTCCCAGTGTACACGCCCCCGCGAGGTCCCAGTGTACACGCCCCGCGAGGTCCCAGTGTACACGCCCCGCGAGGTCCCAGTGTACACGCCCCGCGAGGTCCCAGTGTACACGCCCCGCGGGGTCCCAGTGTACACGCCCCCGCGAGGTCCCAGTGTACACGCCCCGCGAGGTCCCAGTGTACACGCCCCGCGAGGTCCCAGTGTACACGCCCCGCGAGGACCCAGTGTACACGCCCCGCGGGGTCCCAGTGTACACGCCCCGCGGGGTCCCAGTGTACACGCCCCCGCGAGGTCCCAGTGTACACGCCCCGCGAGGTCCCAGTGTACACGCCCCGCGAGGTCCCAGTGTACACGCCCCGCGAGGTCCCAGTGTACACGCCCCCGCGGGGTCCCAGTGTACTCGCCCCCGCGAGGTCCCAGTGTACACGCCCCGCGAGGTCCCAGTGTACACGCCCCGCGAGGTCCCAGTGTACACGCCCAGCGGGGTCCCAGTGTACACGCCCCCGCGAGGTCCCAGTGTACACGCCCCGCGAGGTCCCAGTGTACACGCCCCGCGAGGTCCCAGTGTACACGCCCCGCGAGGTCCCAGTGTACACGCCCCGCGGGGTCCCAGTGTACACGCCCCCGCGAGGTCCCAGTGTACACGCCCCGCGAGGTCCCAGTGTACACGCCCCGCGAGGTCCCAGTGTACACGCCCCGCGAGGTCCCAGTGTACACGCCCCGCGAGGTCCCAGTGTACACGCCCCGCGAGGTCCCAGTGTACACGCCCCGCGAGGTCCCAGTGTACACGCCCCGCGAGGTCCCAGTGTACACGCCCCGCGGGGTCCCAGTGTACACGCCCCGCGGGGTCCCAGTGTACACGCCCCCGCGAGGTCCCAGTGTACACGCCCCGCGAGGTCCCAGTGTACACGCCCCGCGAGGTCCCAGTGTACACGCCCCGCGAGGTCCCAGTGTACACGCCCCCGCGGGGTCCCAGTGTACACGCCCCCGCGAGGTCCCAGTGTACACGCCCCGCGGGGTCCCAGTGTACACGCCCCGCGGGGTCCCAGTGTACACGCCCCCGCGAGGTCCCAGTGTACACGCCCCGCGAGGTCCCAGTGTACACGCCCCGCGAGGTCCCAGTGTACACGCCCCGCGAGGTCCCAGTGTACACGCCCCGCGAGGTCCCAGTGTACACGCCCCCGCGAGGTCCCAGTGTACACGCCCCGCGAGGTCCCAGTGTACACGCCCCGCGAGGTCCCAGTGTACACGCCCAGCGGGGTCCCAGTGTACACGCCCCCGCGAGGTCCCAGTGTACACGCCCCGCGAGGTCCCAGTGTACACGCCCTGCGAGGTCCCAGTGTACACCCTCTCCCCACACTCGCCAGCGACTAACCCCCCCCCTCCCCAACGACCCCCACACGAACAACTCCCACCTTTCCCCTCTCGCCAATAACAACTTGAACACGTACCCTCGCTCCCCGAGTAATTAATTTGCGTCCTTGTTTCTCCAGCCTGGGCTACGCGATGCTGGTGGGCGTGGCCCTCTCGCGGGCGGGACGGCTGAGGGCGCCCTGCCTCCTGCTGCTCCTCGTCGCCGCCTCCTGCAGGACGCTACAGAGGAACCGGGACTGGGAATCCAGGGAGACGCTCTTCTTGTAAGTCTTGCTAGTGATTGGGAAGGATTTAGGAATATTCCTAAAGGGATTGTGGCAGGGTTAGGTGGGAAGCCCAAGCACTTCACCTAATCTATCGAGGCCCATGCATCGAAAACGTTTATATCACGATGGTTTTATTGTTACTAACACGTCACATTTTCCACGGAGTGGTGGATGCCGTACAAAAATCGACTCATTGGGAAGACAAGATGTGTAATAAGGATGTGTAATAGCAAGTTTTAATAGCAGTAATATCACTAGTTATTACCAATTAACGCTAGTTACGCAGTATTCAGGATCATCCCTCACACCAACTCACCTAGTTGTGCTTGAGGGGGTTGAGCTCTGGCTCTTTGGTCCCGCCTCTCAACTGTCAATCAATTGATGTACAGATTCTTGAGCCTACTGGGCTCTTTCATATCTACATCTCAAAATGTGTATGGAGTCTGCCTCCAACATTTATTAACTATTCTGACGCTAAAAAAAGTTCTTTCTAATGTCTCTATGGAATATTTGGGTACTGTAAGCATATACGTCCATTTTGAAATATATACGTCCGCATATATCCTTGATCGTCGGCCGTCTTAAACGGGTGAATATATCATAGAGGTATGAATGAATATATGGTATATGGTATGGTATTTAGGAATATATCATAGACTGGACAGAGCTATCTGTGGCAAGACATGTTCTTGAATACACTCTTGAGAGACGGCAAGAGCGGTGACAGACAAGCTAACTATTGTGGGATGCATGTGGTTTGTAATGATGACACTAACGACCTGCTCGGCTACAACTCTGACTGTGAATGGTTGACTTGTTAACGACTGACTGTAGTTAACTACTATTGTTTTGTTAGTAGTGACTGTCTATGGTGTGGGTACCTGATAATAAGAGAAGCTCCTGGTTAACTATACAATCAGAACTGACCTTCTGAGCTCACCATCAGAGCTCAACAATCACTGCACAGAGCCTATAGTCTCTTGAATTTAAGTTGGAGACTTAGAAATGGATTCCAAAGTCATGATTTCACTGATCACACATTTACTATAACCTTTCTATACACAATCATATATTTTTATATCAATTTTATATAATTAGATTTCGATCTTATTTGTTATTTAAATAATTACTGTAATGTATAATAATATGTATTTTCATATAGCTGGCTTGCCTCTCCCTCTCTCTAACTTCTCTTCCCCTATAGCCTCCCTGTTCTGTTCTGTTCTTTTCTCCCGCTTCCCTCTCTTTCTCTCTCTCTCTCTCTCTCTCTCTCTCTCTCTCTCTCTCTCTCTCTCTCTCTCTCTCTCGTGTCTGCACAGTACTGCATTATCACCTCATAATCACAGTGTTCTCACCTGGTCCTGGTCTTCCCATATGATTGTAATGCGTGTGTCACTCTCTGACGGCTCAGGGCGGGCCTGAGGACGCTGCCCCACAACGCCAAGATGCACTACAACTTCGCCAACCTGCAGAAGGACCTGGGTAACGCCGACCTCGCCAAGCTCCACTACATATACGCCATCAGGTGAGTCTTCGCCTCGACTGGCTACATATATACCTTGACAAATGCGCTAACATACTCCAAGATATCTTAATGCTGCGGATACTGTGTGTCACACCCAAGACTGGATGCAGTCTTAGCACATTGACCAAGATAAAGGTTCTTCAAGTGGCCCCTCACCACTCATCATGTCTACCACACAAATCAATATAACGAGAGGACACTGCAACGTCTGAGGTGAATCACCAATCACATCAACAGTTTAGCAACGTCGTGCAACAGGCGGCCACATATGATATCCACCCACAATTTGCGTTTGTGTGTGTGTGTGTGTGTGTGTGTGTGTGTGTGTGTGTGTGTGTGTGTGTGTGTGTGTGTGTGTGTGTGTGTGTGTGTGTGTGTGTTTAGTTCACTTATTATGCACCCCATACGCATCCTGTGAGCAGTAGTAGAAAAGGTTATAGAGACATAATGGGCTCAGGAACTGAGCCCCCAAATTCATGTAAATATTTACATATTTAAAGTACAAATCAACCGTCTCTTATAACACAACCAGGCGGCCACAACGGCCTAATTCAGAACTAATAAAAACAATGTTTCTTAAATATAAGTTATATATTATATACACGTTTTGTGTATAGTTAACCCTGGGGTTCATTAAGGGAGGTGTTTGCCTGCTGAACGTGGTCGGATTTATATGACATTTAAACCAACTGGAACGAGATGTGCAAGAAATAATACGAAGGAAAGTGACTATGATGGGGTGGGAGTCCCATCTCCCTAGTGTCTACCCCCATCCTTGTACTCGTCTCCCAGATACACCTGTCCCACACCACACCTGCCCCACACCACACCTGCCTCACACCAGCTACACCTGCCCCACACCAGCTACACCTGCCCCACACCAGCTACACCTGCCCCACACCAGCTACACCTGCCCCACACCAGCTACACCTGCCCAACACCAGCTACACCTGCCCCACACCAGCTACACCTGCCCCACACCAGCTACATTTGCCCCACACCAGCTACACCTGCCCCATACCAGCTACACCTGCCCCACACCAGCTACACCTGCTCCAAACCAGCTACACCTGCCCCACACCAGCTACACCTGCCCCACACCAGATACACCTGCTTCACACCAGGTACACCTGCCCCACACCAGCTACACCTGCCCCACACCAACTACACCTGCCCCACACCAGCTACACCTGCCCCACACCAGCTACACCTGCTTCAAACCAGGTACACCTGCCCCGCATCAGCTACACCTGCCCCACACCAGGTACACCTGCCCCAAACCAGGTACACCTGCCCCACATCAGCTACACCTGCCCCACACCAGCTACACCTGCCCCACACCAACTACACCTGCCCCACACCAGCTACACCTGCCCCACACCAGCTACACCTGCCCCACACCAGCTACACCTGCTTCAAACCAGGTACACCTGCCCCGCATCAGCTACACCTGCCCCACACCAGCTACACCTGCCTCACACCAGCTACACCTGCCCCACACCAGCTACACCTGCCTCACACCACACGCAGTCCCGCACCTGTGCCAGGTGCGTCCACCACGGGCTCACCATAGCCCGTGCTACTTGGAACGTGTTGTTCCGAGTAGCTGAATCTAAAAACAACAGCAGCAACATACACCTGCCTCAGGCAACAACACGTGTACACTGAGCCCAGAACCTGGTTGCCCAAACACCACCACTGACAACACCACTCATTCTCTCCTCATGTGAAAACGAGGTAAAACTCTCTACACTGGCAATGATGATGCTAGTAGATCCCTGATACTATCCCAGCACTGATTCCTAGTAGATAGATCCTTCATACCGCCCGGCCTCAATAGCCATCACAGGATCTCATTCACATGGCTCACAGACTCATAACTACTCATTCTGCTAGTAACGTAATCCCCCTCCCCCCCTCCCCCGAGGCCAATGTTATTCCCTTAACATAACTGATCGGCCCCGCTACACTGCGGATCCCTTCTCCAATCTGCTTGGTGTTCGGCTTGTGGTATGTCAGCCTCTGGAGGGTTACTGAGGTCACCACACTGACTTACTCACCAACCAACAAGTACACTTTACTCCAGGATTATGTTCACGGGTAAACTAAACTCAGTCTATATACACCGAGAAATAGGGTACACCTCTCAGTGTTATAACATCCTGATCTAATCTGTGGCTTAATAGACCAGGACAAAAATACATTCACTTGAACTGCAGACCCCAGGATAGCGGTCTCCAAGATCTGGACATATCCCCCTCTATCTACTTCTACAGGACTCTGTAGACCTTCCTATCTATCCAGTAAGTTTCCCGACCCCCCCCCCTATCCACCTACACCTCACCCCCCCCCCCCCTGTGAGCCCATCGAGCTAACCAGCCCTCTGGACCTCCCACTTTGCTGCTGTGATTCTCTTCAGTGATGGTTCCCACTTCCCTCCAATGGAGCAGTTTGCCCTCTTCGTCTCCTCTGGCCGGACCCTCGCTCCCCAACACACTTAAGTGAACATTTACACCGGGATGCACACTCCCCTCCCCCCCCCTCCCCACACCCCACTATATTATATGTCGCTGGTGCATTCTAATATAACGTATATCATGTGGAATATGAAAGTCTTCTGTACCTCATAGGAACCCTTTACACGTTATTTTTTCCTACCACAGACGTGGCCACACAGTTACAATGCTAACTAGCATACACAACGTCTAACGGGAGTCCCTCACATTCTCACCAGTAACAGAACACACTTGATTGACAGTTGAGAGGCGGGACCAAAGAGCCAGAGCACAACCCCCGCAAGCACAAATAGGTGAGTACACTTCTCCCTTCTACACCCTCAGCCTGGGCCAGGGAGAGCGTTTATGTGTTAGTTCAGTGGCGGCCTTATTACCCCTAAACTATCCTACGTTTTTCATACTAATGTTCACAAATACAATACTAATACAACCGGCGGTGTCCGGGATAGTCCGTCTCTCCCCCCCCCCCTTCCAATCCCCCTTATCCCCCGTTCCATCCCCAATCTTTATTCTGAACCCTTCCAAAGGATCTATAGCCATAATGACTTGGCGCTTTCTCTTGATAGTTTCCTTACCTTCTTCCCCCACACCTCCATTCCACTCCTCTCCCCACATCACCCCTCTTCCCTTCCCCTCTTCCCTTCCCCCTCTTCCCTTCCCCCTCTTCCCTTCCCCTCCTCCCTTCCCCCTCTTCCCTTCCCCTCTTCCCTTCCCCTCTTCCCTTCCCCCTCTTCCCTTCCCCTCTTCCCTTCCACTCTTCCCTTCCCCTCTTCCCTTCCCCCTCTTCCCTTCCCCTCTTCCCTTCCCCCTCTTCCCTTCCCCTCTTCCCTTCCCCTCTTCCCTTCCCCTCTTCCCTTCCCCCTCTTCCCTTCCCCTCTTCCCTTCCCCTCTTCCCTTCCCCTCTTCCCTTCCCCCTCTTCCCTTCCCCTCTTCCATCCCCTCTTCCCTTCCCCTCCTCCCTTTCCCTCTTCCCTTCCCCTCTTCCCTTCCCCCTCTTCCCTTCCCCTCCTCCCTTCCCCTCTTCCCTTCCCCTCTTCCCTTCCACTCTTCCCTTCCCCTCTTCCCTTCCCCTCTTCCCTTCCCCTCCTCCCTTCCCCCTCTTCCCTTCCCCTCTTCCCTTCCCCTCTTCCATCCCCTCTTCCCTTCCCCCTCTTCCCTTCCCCTCTTCCCTTCCCCCTCTTCCCTTCCCCTCTTCCCTTCCCCCTCTTCCCTTCCCCTCTTCCCTTCCCCTCTTCCATCCCCTCTTCCCTTCCCCTCCTCCCTTTCCCTCTTCCCTTCCCCTCTTCCCTTCCCCCTCTTCCCTTCCCCTCCTCCCTTCCCCTCTTCCCTTCCCCTCTTCCCTTCCCCTCTTCCCTTCCCATCTTCCCTTCCCCTCTTCCCTTCCCCTCCTCCCTTCCCCCTCTTCCCTTCCCCTCTTCCCTTCCCCTCTTCCCTTCCCCCTCTTCCCTTCCCCTCTTCCCTTCCCCTCTTCCATCCCCTCTTCCCTTCCCCTCCTCCCTTTCCCTCTTCCCTTCCCCTCTTCCCTTCCCCCTCTTCCCTTTCCCTCTTCCCTTCCCCTCTTCCATCCCCTCTTCCCTTCCCCTCCCTTTCCCTCTTCCCTTCCCCTCTTCCCTTCCCCCTCTTCCCTTCCCCTCCTCCCTTCCCCTCTTCCCTTCCCCTCTTCCCTTCCCCTCTTCCCCTCTTCCCTTCCCCTCCTCCCTTCCCCCTCTTCCATTCCCCCTCTTCCCTTCCACTCTTCCCTTCCCCTCCTCCCTTCCCCCTCTTCCCTTCCCCCTCTTCCCTTCCGTTCCGCCGCAATTGTGATCTACCAAATACTCCTGAGTGTAAACAGAGTGGACAAGGCATCCAGAGTGTGTGTACTGGGAGGCCCAAGAGTGTGTGTACTGGGAGGGCTCAGAGTGTGTGTACAGGGAGGGCCCAGCGTGTGTGTACTGGCAGGACCCAGAGTGTGTGTACCGGGAGGCCCCTGAGTGTGTGTACTGGGAAGCCCCAGAGTATGTGTACTGGGAAGCCCCAGAGTGTGTGTACTGGGAGGCCCCAAAGTGTGTGTACTGCGAGGACGCCATAGTGTGTGTACTGGGAGGCCTCAGAGTGTGTGTACTAGGAGACCCCAGAGTGTGTGTACTGCGAGGACCCCAGAGTGTGTGTACTGGGAGGCCTCAGAGTGTGTGTACTGGGAGGGCCCAGCGTGTGTGTACTGGCAGGACCCAGAGTGTGTGTACCGGGAGGCCCCTGAGTGTGTGTATTGGGAAGCCCCAGATTGTGTGTACTGGGAGGCCGCAGAGTGTGTGTACCGGGAGGCCCCTGAGTGTGTGTATTGGGAAGCCCCAGAGTGTGTGTACTGGGAGGCCCCAGACTGTGTGTACTGGGAGGCCCCAGAGTGTGTGTACTGGGAGACCCCAGAGTGTGTGTACTGGGAGGACCACAGAGTGTGTGTACTGGGAGGCCCCAGAGTGTGTGTACGGGGAGGCGACAGAGTGTGTGTACTGGGAGGACCCCAGAGTGTGTGTACTGGGAGGCCTCAGAGTATGTGTACTGGGAGGCCTCAGAGTGTGTGTACTGGGAGGCCACAGAGTGTGTGTACTGGGAGGACCCCAGAGTGTGTGTGTACTGGGAGGCCCCAGAGTGTGTGTACTGGGAGGCCCCAGAGTGTGTGTACTGGGAGGACACGGAGTGTGTGTACTGAGAGGCCCCAGAGTGTGTGTACTGGGAGGACCCCAGAGTGTGTGTGTACTGGGAGGCCCCAGAGTGTGTGTACTGGGAGGCCCCAGAGTGTGTGTACTGGGAGGCCCAAGAGTGTGAGTACTGGGAGGGCCCCAGAGTATGCGTACTGGGAGGACCCCAGAACGTGTGTACTGGGAGGCCCCAGAGTGTGTATACTGGGAGGCCCCAGAGTGTATGTACTGGGAGGGCCCCAGAGTGTGTGTACTGGGAGGACCCCAGAGTGTGTATACTGGGAGGCCCCAGAGTGTATGTACTGGGAGGGCCCCAGAGTGTGTGTACTGGGAGGACCCCAGAGTATGTGTACTAAGAGGCCCAAGAGTGTGTGTACTGGGAGGCCCCAGAGTGTGTGTACTAGGAGGACCCAGAGTGTGTGTACTGGGAGGACCCCAGAGTGTGTGTACTGGGAGGACCCCAGAGTGTATGTACCGGGAGGCCCCAAAGTGTGTCTACTGTGTCGGAAAATCCGACACCATTTAATAATATCATACAGGCAGATAATATTGCTGTGTTGTATAAACAAGTTAACCCATAGAAAATGTAACTTGTAGTGGAATTTCCGTCTATAGAAAACGGGATATCATTACCACATACTATTATAAATTCACCACCTATTATGGTGGGAATTATTCTTAAATACATTAGTCTTTGGACTTTACCATCATAAAAACATCTTATATAAATTAACTTAATTATCAATATCAAAATAGAGTAAATGTGACCCTTCTATCACTTACTGTCATCTGGACAATGTAGGCCAGTAGCATCAGTGAGGAAGGAGTGGTCAGCCATTGTTATTGTTTAAGACCACAGAGTCGTGGAGCGAATTACGGCTCCTATAAATTCTCTTAGACGAAGTGTTATGGAAGATCAGAGTAGTGATCTGCCATCATCAACACGCTGTCAACAAATACAAGGGAAGTGTCTTTCCGAAACCCGTTTATCTAATCATTTTTGGCCATTAATGTCAGTAGATAGGGCCTACCGGTTAGAACACGAATGATCGACTCAAACAAGGTAATTAAGCCTAGGTCTTTATGGTTCCTTGTACAGTGTTTTCTCTGATATAGCTGTCATATATTAGGATTCTGGCTTCACAGCTAGCGCCCTTTTGACAGGTGAAGACGAGGAAGCATGCTTTGTGTACCAGTTACTGGGTGATGGAAGCTACCTCAAAGAGGATAATTTGGTGTCTACATCCTGGTTATACCTGGTGGACTAAGGCCTGCTGTACAATAAGATAAGGAACCTCTTCAATGTATGTAGTCTACTACTGTAGTTTGATTGGCTGCATATATATGAATTCAATATAAACCCCCCCCCCCTAATGTGTAGAGGATCGATTTGTGAGATTATTGCAGAAATACAGTCCACTTATCATCATACCAATTGCTATCGAAATATATAAATTAACGTAAATATAAATTCTATATAAATTCATATAAATTAAATAAATATAAATCTCACAGCTCGGTTCCCATATTATTTGGTCATCTTCGAACCGGATGACAGATTAATGGTCCTATGAACCCACATTATTTGGTCATCTTCGAGTCGGATGACAGATTAATGGTCCTATGAACCCACATTATTTGGTCATCTTCGAACCGGATGACAGATTAATGGTCCTATGAACCCACATTATTTGGTCATCTTCGAGTCGTGTGACAGATTATTTGGTCATCTTAGTACCGGATGAACCAGTTAACCAGTGGATTCATTAAATATACTAGTGCAGTGTGATTTATACAAAGCCAGCAGTCAAAGACGGCGGCGTTGCCTCGTGCGAGCTCAGGAGCCCCCCTCAGTTCATTTCAGCCTCATCAGCGGTTTCATATGGTCACCCACAAATTTGGTGGCGTGTTATTCCGTGAAATGACAGCGCTAATATTGAAGCCAGCCAAATTAGTGGCTGTGTCTTCGCGAGATTGTTCACGGATTTCGTGGTGTTAAATTTCGCGAGAGATTATCTACGAATTTTGTGGAGTTTATTTCGCGAGGTCACTAATAATATTTAATACTTCTTGATAATATTAGAAGTTTCATAGAGGCTATTATCAATAATTGTGTATATTATTTCTCCAAAATAGAGAATTATTTAATATATTGCCTAGTGTTCACAATATAATATTTACTAATTGCCAACCCACAACAGGGTAGGATATTACCATTGACTAGCTGAACTATTTATTGTTCATACTAGTCCCATTATTACCATAGTCTAGTGGTACTATATTAAACAACCTAGCACCATTAATGAATGGTGCAGACCCTATTTTGGGTGTAATTTTTATCATCTCGAGTTGAGTTGTGTATATATAATAATTTACTTATGATCATTACACCTTTGAGTGATTAATTAGTGTCTATACCATCCTAGGGTGAAATAGAAGAGCTAACCTAAAGGTACTTCCATGACACTGGTTTATCACTCAAATCATTAGTGTGTATGATTGTATATATATATATATAATGTGTATTAATTTTAAGTGCTAACCTCTAGTAGAGGTAGGATTACAGCCTAGTGATATCAGAAATTTTATCCTAGGCTACCATTAGTACTTGCTCACAATTTATGAGCCAGTGGTGCCCAATTGACAAGTCACCATGACTAATCCACAGAAAGCAAAGCGTGCTTTAATAGCAAGTAAACGTCAACTGACAAGAGATCTCGACCAATATGAACAGTTGTTATATGAGCCTGTAATTAATTATCGTCGGTTGAAAATATCACTATTACAGATTCAAACCCAATTGCATATATTGAAAGCAAATAGGAAATCTTACCAAAATCAGGTCCACGACGATGACGACATAGTAGTTGAAGATGTGGAACCATTCCTGTCTGACCTAGCACAATATGAAGAAGAAACTCAAGCCAGGTTGGAGCACTTACACAGGATAATTGAATCAGAACAATTAGCCAGTACATCAAATAAAGTAGATAATGTTATGGATGATCTGGATCTTTTTGAGAATAAATGTCAAGCCAGATTAGATCCTTTAATCAACAAGGATAAAGCTTCACCCAGTAAAGCTTCACCCACTACAGCTTCACCCAATATTATACCACCAGAAATTAAGCAGTTCTCAGACAATTTATCCACAGTCTCTGTGGATTCTGAAAACCCAATACCTGAGGCTACTAAGGTAACATGCCTCCAAGCTAGAGGTGAAGCTGAACCAGTAGTAGAAAATGTAAATGAAAATAGCGACAGCACTAATTTCCCAGTCCAGCCTCCTAGGAATAATGCTGGCAATGAGAAAACTGTCATACATCTAGTACTACAATTGCTGGATTTACCACAACCTGATCAGACTGCTGACTCATTACAATCCTTCAGCATGGAGTTTGAGTCACTACTAAGAACATTCAGTCTTAAGGTTGATATAACTACTAGTGAATGGATGACCAAAGTAGTCCTTCAACGAAAATTGTCCAGCGATATACTAGATGAATTATATGCACATCAACATAACACCATCCTGACAGTACAGGACATCATTGAAGGTTTGCATTCCATCATAAACAAACGACGTGCAAATGAGGAAGTTAAAGCTTCATGCAAGCCTTCAGAAATAGAAAATACTAGTCAATTAAAGGGTAAAACAACTTCCCCAAATAAACATCAGTCAATTACTCTAACATCAAGTTGCAGAAAATCTGACAATGCAGCAGAATCCTCCAAGCCTACTGTTACTAGTTCACCCAAACCGGTAATTTCCAAACGTGCAGTAGGCTGGGGGACATGTATGTTCTGCAAAAAGAAACATTCAACATACCGTTGTGCTAATTATCCAACCAGAGACACTCGTATTAAGCGACTCCTGGAATTACGGAGATGTTCAAGGTGTCTCAAGTCACACAACATAGACTATTGTGATACCCAATTCAACACCTGTAACAGGTGTAGAAGAGGTAGGCACCATGCAGCACTGTGCAAATATACGAAATTAACGTATTCAAGACCCATGGTGGAAGATAGCATTCCCACCACAGTACAGTACTGCAAGGTGCAACAAACAAAGAGTGTCCAATCGGCAAAGTCTAAACGTAATACGACTTTGCCTACTGCCCAAATTACCATCCTGAATAAGAGGGCCAAGGTCCATACCCGTGGGTTGTTTGACCAAGGGTCCCAGAGAACATATGTCACTAAAAAGTTGGCAGATGAACTACAATTAAGGCCTGTAGCCCAGATGTCATTCAATATCTCAGGGTTTGTAACAGATGCAGGACCTCAAGTCTACCAGGTGGTACAACCATCAGTACGTTTAGGCAGACACGTCTGTAGAGTACAAGCCATTGTGGGAGACAAAATACCAGTAGACCTACAAGTTCAAGGTCTGAGAGAAACAGCCAAATTCCTGAGAAATAGAGGAATAAAATTGGCAGATAATATTAAGTCTGATCACCTCACCGACTTCGGTCTCCTTGTAGGGACAGACTATTGTCATCGACTCATTGGTAGCCCTACTAAATATCAGGGCATAACCATGTTAAATTCTGCAGCAGGTAAATTACTCTCAGGCCCAGTATCAAGCCTGAGGAGACCTATGCCTGCAGATAAACAATACTAGTAGAAATCTAAATTTGTCAGCTGATTATATTTCTTCAGTAGCATTATACTAAGGAGATTACAGCTGACTATACCAACAGAGGTTGATGTTAGTATCATCATTTAAAGCCGAAAATGAGTTCATGAGGCCTCAGTGGCAAATCAGTGAACAGTAGCCTAAACAGCTACAAGTCACTGCGACCAATGTCACTGAACCTACTGCAGTCTCAGAACCATACTTTACTTTAATGATGAACTATTCAATCTTCTGAATCAATTAACTAAATTAAACCCCAATAAATCTGATGACTGATTTGATACATTTATTATTTAATCAAGATGTATTCCATGGGCCTCAGTGTTTATATATCAGTGACCAGTTACCTGAACAAACTTCAAGTTATATCGAATGTCACTGATCTCACTGCAGTCCCTGAATCATACTTGACTGAAGTACTTGATCACATTCAGTCTTCTGGGTTAAATAATATGTAATTAGGCTTGAATTTTAGCCTTTCAAGAGTTAACAGGGAAATGAAATCGCATTAGACTTCTAACCTCTGCAACTCTAGTACGGGACATCCGTCCTGTACGAACAGACGCACAAATGTGTGATTACTAACTACTAACATCAAATTAATCTAATAATCCGAAGGAGGAGTATCGGTGTTTGTCTGTTCTAAATAGGACTTCGACCCGTGAGCAGCCCCCTGGGGAATTATGTTGGAAAATCCGACACCATTTAATAATATCATACAGGCAGATAATATTGCTGTGTTGTATAAACAAGTTAACCCATAGAAAATATAACTTGTAGTGGAATTTCCGTCTATAGAAAACGGGATATCATTACCACATACTATTATAAATTCACCACCTATTATGGTGAGAATTATTCTTAAATACATTAGTCTTTGGACTTTACCATCATAAAAACATCTCATTTAAATTAACTTAATTATCAATATCAAAATAGAGTAAATGTGACCCTTCTATCACTTACTGTCATCTGGAAAATGTAAGCCAGTAGCGTCAGTGAGGAGGGAGTGGTCGGTCATTGTTATTGTTTAAGACCACAGAGTCGTGGAGCGAATTACGGCTCCTATAAATTCTCTTGGACGAAGTGTTATGGAAGATCAGAGTAGTGATCTGCCATCATCAACACGCTGTCAACAAATACAAGGGAAGTGTCTTTCCGAAACCCGTTTATCTAATAATTTTTGGCCATTAATGTCAGTAGATAGGGCCTACCGGTTAGAACACGAATGATCGACTCAAACAAGGTAATTAAGCCTAGGTCTTTATGGTTCCTTGTACAGTGTTTTCTCTGATATAGCTGTCATATATTAGGATTCTGGCTTTATAGCTAGCGCCCTTTTGACAGGTCAAGACGAGGAAGCATGCTTTGTGTACCAGTTACTGGGTGATGGAAGCTACCTCAAAGAGGATAATTTGGTGTCTACCTCCTGGTTATACCTGGTGGACTAAGGCCTGCTGTACAATAAGATAAGGAACCTCTTCAATGTATGTAGTCTACTACTGTAGTTTGATTGGCTGCATATATATAAATTCAATATAAACCCCCCCTAATGTGTAGAGGATCGATTTGTGAGATTATTGCAGAAATACAGTCCACTTATCATCATACCAATTGCTATCGAAATATATAAATTAACGTAAATATAAATTCTATATAAATTCATATAAATTAAATATATATAAATCTCACAGGTCGGTTCCCACATACTGGGAGGCCCCAGAGTGTGTCTACTGGGAGGACCCAAAGAGTGTGTACTGGTAGGACCCAGAGTGTGTGTACTGGGAGGACCCAGAGTGTGTGTACTGGGAGGACCCAGAGTGGACAAGCTACCAGAGTGTGTGTGTACTGGGAGGCCCCAGAGTGTGTGTACTGGGAGGCCCCAGAGTGTGTGTACTGGGAGGCCCCAGAGAGCGTGTACTGGGAGGCTCCAGAGTGTGTGTACTGGTAGAGCCCAGAGTGTATGTACTGGGAGGCCCCAGAATGTGTGCACTGGGAGGCCCTCGAGTGTGTGTACTGGGAGGTCCCAGAATGTGTGTACTGGAAGTCCCCAGAGTATGTGTACTGGGAGGGCCCAGAGAGTGTGTACTGGGCGGGCCCAGAGTGTGTGTACTGGGACGCCCCAGAGTGTGTGTACCGGGACGCCCCAGAGTGTGTGTACTGGAAGGCCCCAGCGTGAACAAGGCTACCAGAGTGTGTGTACTGGGAGGCCCCAGAGTGTGTGTACTGGGAGGCCCCAGAGTGGACAAGCTACCAGAGTGTGTGTACTGGGCGGCCCCAGAGTGTGTGTACTGAGATGTCCAAGAGTGGACAAGCTATCAGAGTGAGTGTGTACTGGGAGGCCCCAGAGTGTGTGTACTGAGAGGTCCAAGAGTGGACAAGCTACCAGAGTGTGTACTGGGAGGCCCCAGAATGTGTGTACTGAGAGGTCCAAGAGTGGACAAGCTACCAGAGTGAGTGTGTACTGGGAGGTCCCAGAGTGTGTGTACTGAGAGGTCCAAGAGTGGACAAGCTACCAGATTGTGTGTACTGGGCGGCCCCAGAGTGTGTGTACTGAGAGGTCCAAGAGTGAACAAGGCTACCAGAGTGAGTGTACTGGGAGGCCCGAGAGTGAGTGTACTGGGAGGACCCTCCTCCCGATATAAAAAAACTATGTATATTATATTTCAACAATGTAATGCAAGTCAACCAAAGATTAAAGTCGGGGCCCAAGAACTGAAGCTTAAACACTGTAAAGTGTAAAGCCAAAGGAGCTAACAAAATATTTATCTTTTTTCTGAATCTAAACTTACCCAATTTGTTTCTATTGTTTCATATTATCATATTTCACACCCTGCTGGTATACCCTTGTTCTATCCATACAATCATTTGTATACTTCACTTACTTCCCCCCTTACTGTTTGCCTGCAAGGAGGGTAAACTAATCTCTCTTCGTAAGGGAGGGTGATGATGCTACTCCTACCATTCTTCTCTACACTCTCTCAAGACCATTAAAGTCCATTCCATAGCATCTTGTCACTCATTAAACTACATCATATCAATGGGGTTAATTAGGGCCAGGGGCCAGATTCAAGAAGCAGTTACGCAAGCACTTACGAACCTGTCCATCTTTTCTCAATCTTTGACGGCTTTTTTATAATTGCTAAACAGTTAATGAGCTCCGAAGCACCAGGAGGCTGTTTATAATAATAACAACAGTTGATTAGGAAGTTTTCGTGCTTGTAAACTGTTTAATAAATTTAACCAAAGCCGTCAAAGATTGAGGAAACATGAATACGTTCGTAAGTACCTGCGTAACTACTTCGTGAATCTGGCCCCTGATCAGGATGACGGATGACATTGTTGTTCCATGACAAGCTCATCCAGACATCCATCCAGGTGTCACTCGCCTTATTTCAAGCATTAACGAATTTATGTCTTCAGTTAAGATCTGTACTAATGATGACTCGCAAGCATTCGGAGTCGTGAGTGTTTGAGATACATTTATCGCAATCAAATTTAGTGCCTTCAATGTTGCTCAGTTGATATCTTGTATATGTTAGCATTGCTTATGCCCAGAACCCCACAACTGCATTAAACTGCATCTCTGTAAATCATGTAGCCATTGTTACCAGTGTTCTGCATCTCTGCTCCTAGTGGCATCCTCACAGGCTTGGCTAACTCATTCACGATGTTGTGGTTTAAGATTCGATACCTGGAACAAAAAGTTCCAAGTAGCACGGGCTATGGTGAGCCCGTAGTTGTGACTCATTCACGACCTCTACCAGTCAAGCACATCTTGACTAAGTCAACCACACCCTAGACCAGTTAACCTCATCTTGACTAAGTCAACCACACCCTAGTCCAGTTAACCTCATCTTGGCTAATTCAACCACACCCTAGTCCAGTTAACCTCATCTTGACTAAGTCAACCACACCCTAATCCAGTTAACCTCATCTTAGATAAGTCATCTACACCCTAGACAATTAAACTCATCTTGACTAAGTCAGCCACACACTAGACTAGTTAACCCCATCTTGACTAAGTCAACTACACCCTAGACCAGTTAACCTCATCTTGGCGAAGTTAACCACGTCTCATCTTAATCAATCACTGCCATGCTCAAGTCTCTCATCCTGGCCAAATACAGTTACATACACACCCATTATTTGTGATCCTATCAGAGACAGGTGATTACACTCCAATGACCCAATCACCTTCTCTTATTACTCCCCCAACAAACCAATCATATTGTAAATGAGTTTCCGACGACCAATCACGTGCGAGGTCAGTCCCCTACCTGATGGGGGTCACAAATAGATAGAGTAGTCAATCCACACCCTCAGTGTCGACCAGTGGCACCAGCACGCCCTCGACCAGTGCCACCAGCACGCCCTCGACCAGTGCCACCAGCACGCCCTCGACCAGTGCCACCAGCACGCCCTCGACCAGTGCCACCAGCACGCCCTACACCAGTGCCACCAGCACGCCCTCGACCAGTGCCACCAGCACGCTCTCGACCAGTGCCACCAGCACGCCCTCGACCAGTGCCACCAGCACGCCCTCGACCAGTGCCACCAGCACGCTCTCGACCAGTGCCACCAGCACGCCCTAGACCAGTGCCACCAGCACGCCCTAGACCAGTGCCACCAGCACGCCCAAGACCAGTGCCACCAGCACGCCCTAGACCAGTGCCACCAGCACGCCCAAGACCAGTGCCACCAGCACGCCCTCGACCAGTGCCACCAGCACGCCCTAGACCAGTGCCACCAGCACGCCCTCGACCAGTGCCACCAGCACGCCCTAGACCAGTGCCACCAGCACGCCCTCGACCAGTGCCACCAGCACGCCCTAGACCAGTGCCACCAGCACGCTCTCGACCAGTGCCACCAGCACGCCCTAGACCAGTGCCACCAGCACGCCCTTGACCAGTGCCACCAGCACGCCCTAGACCAGTGCCACCAGCACGCCCTTGACCAGTGCCACCAGCACGCCCTAGACCAGTGCCAACAGCACGCCCTTGACCAGTGCCACCAGCACGCCCTCGACCAGTGCCACCAGCACGCCCTCGACCAGTGCCACCAGCACGCCCTCGACCAGTGCCAACAGCCAGTCGACCTACGCCAGACAAACGAGCTAATGCGAGACACATGTGTCACAAAAGCAAGGAGTCCCACTACATGAGGCACACCTGACACCGACACACACCTGACACTGACACACACCTGACACCTGTTTCTAGTATATGTAAACTACCTTCCAGAGGGTATAGACTCATCCCTCTCAATGTTTGCTAACGATGCAAAAATTATGAGAAGAATCAAAACAAATGAAGATAGAGACTACAGGACGACCTGGACAAACTGGAGGAATGGTCTAGAAAATGGCTGCTAAAGTTCAACTCAGGAAAGCGTAAAGTAATGAAATTAGTCGAAGGGAGCAGGATGCTGATCACAAGGTACCATCTGGGAGGTGAAATCCTAAAAGACTCACATAGGGAGAAAGATCTGGGGGTCGATATCACACCGAACCTGTCCACAGACGTCCACATCAAAAGGATATCATCAGCGGCATATGCTAGACTGGCCAATATAAGAACTGCCTTTAGAAACTTGTGTAAGGAATCGTTCCGACCCTGTATACCACTTATGTAAGACCAATCCTGGAGTATGCAGCTCCAGCTTGGAGTCCATACCTAGTTAAACACAAGACGAAGTTAGAGAAGATTCAGAGGTATGCCACCAGGCTCGTCCCGGAACTGAGAGGATTGAGCTACGAGGAAAGGCTAAGGGAGCTGAACCTCACAACCCTGGAAAAGAGAAGAGTAAGGGGAGACATGATAACCACCTACAAAATTCTCAGGAAAATTGACAGGGTGGACAAAGACAAACTCTTTAGCGCGGGTGGAACACGAACAAGGAGACATAGGTGGAAACTTAGTACCCAGATGAGCCACAGAGAAGTTAGAAAGAATTTTTTTCAGTGTCAGAGTAGTTAACAAATGGAATGCATTAAGTAGTGTTGTGGTGGAGGCTGACTCCATACACAGTTCCAAATGTAGATATGATAGAGCCCAATAGGCTCAGGAATCTGTACCCCAGTTGATTGACAGTTGAGAGGCGGGACCAAAGAGCCAAAGCTCAACCACCGCAAACACAACTAGGTGATTACAACTAGGTAAGAACACCTGACACCGACACACAACTGACACCGACACACACCTGACACCGACACACACCTGACACCAACACACACCTGACACTGACACACACCGGACACCAACACACACCTGACACCGACACACACCTGACACCGACACACACCTGACACCAACACACACCTGACACTGACACACACCGGACACCAACACACACCTGACACCGACACACACCTGACACCGACACACACCTATACATAATACAGGACAAAAACCAAACACAATGTACGTGTACTCCATTACAGCCCTCACACTTTATGTCATACCTGTAATTGATATGTTTAGGGAACTTTGATTAATTCCTTGCATTCCATACAGGTAAATTATGAGAGGAGCAGCAAGAACCTATGCAGACAGTTGGTTCATACACATTAACTATTTGTTTGCCAAGCTTTGTTCTTCCCACCAACCGCCATTACGTGGCACAAGGAGGCACAGAGCCACACCCAATCTGGAAGCTACACCTACACGCCTTACCAGGCCCACACTACTGGCACAGCTAAGCCATTTGTATCAGTATTAGTAGTCATAATTAGTAATTATTACTAGTAGATTAGACCACCACATGTGGTATATTATAATAATAAAAGGTAAACAATTGGTAGTTTAAGAAGGAGCCATATCAAAGTGGTTTAGGCTACCAATTGTCCCTCCCATTAGTGTGTAAGATAATTTCAGGTAGTTTACAAGTATATACAGTTCACTTCATTAATTCTTACTTACTAAGAAAAATAAATAAGACATAACTTTATCTTATTAAAGTCAATTTAAAAAAAGAGATTAGCTGCCTGGAGTTTCACCACATTAATTTGGTCCTTCGAACCTAGATATATTATATATAAGTTCAATATTACCTACACACATTATAGCAGGAAGACACTGCTATATTTTTGCATTTTTTCTAGCCTAACTTTTCAATCTCATAGCAAACAGAACTTACAACAAGCACTATTATTGTTCTGGCAGTACCAAAGGAACAATTGTGCTTTTTTCATTTCATTACAAGAGGTTGATAAGAGGCTACTTTACTTATAAGTTACTTATAAATGTTTTTTGTAATTATTGCATTATTACTGCCATTACTGTAACAATTACTGCATGCCACATTATTTACAACTAATTCTTGCACAAGGGTAGAACATTTTAGACTGGTGTTGTACAGCAACCTAGTCTAATTTATTGTGCTAACCTGGTGTAAGGGTAAGAATTTTACACTTGTCTAGAGTTGAACACATATTACAACCTAGCAAGTACATATTTTTTATGCAGTATTTAAGACAACCCGAATTGTGTTGTCAACATGATATCAATATAACTATAAGTATAATTTAACTATAATCATTTCACCTTTGAGTGTTAACCTGCGTCTCTGTACCAACCAAGAGTGATAAAGATGGGCTAACTTGCGGATACCAGCATTGATACAGGTCTACGACTCAAATTATAGTGTGTATGATTATACAGTGTATATTTAAATAAATGATAAGTAGCTCTAGTTCGGAAACTAGTGGCTCTACTAATACAAGTGCCAGAAATAGTCCTGACACTAGTCCATACGACTAACAAGTACTTCCAAGATGTCTACTGTCACAAATGTCCAAATAACCCTCACAGGATTGAGGGGACATTTAACACGGCAGATTAGCACATGTGAAGACATGAGTATCCAAACTCCAGTTAATTATGCAGCACTGCAAAACTATCTTAGGCTTACACGGAACAAATATGACCGTGTGTTGCAAGAAATGAAAGAATATCAAGATTTACCCACGCTTACTAGTATTGATGGAGATACAATGAAAGATGTACTACAAGAACATTCCGATTATGAAGATGCAATGTTTACAAAGTTGCAACACTTTGATGATATCATAAACGCTCATAAGGCCAATATAAATATTGCAACCACAACTTCCCAGAACCAGACAGCACCAGAAGTCAAATTGCCATCACTTAGTCTCCCAACTTTTTCTGGAACAGAAAACGAGAGTTGGAACGGTTTCTGGAGCAAATTTGTCGATTCTGTGGATTTTAATGCCAATGTGCCAAAAACGACAAAGTTTACATACTTACAGAGTGTCTTGAAGGATGAAGCGTTACAGGTAGTCTGTAATCTGAATCACACAGATGATGATTATGACAATGCAGTACAACTCCTGAAAGATAATTACGCTAAACCAGAAAGGACCATCAGAATTCTAACACAGAAACTGTTAGACATTAAACCTCCAAATAATACTGCAGTCTCCCTCCAAGCCTTCAGATTGGAGGTTGAGTCCATGCTCAAGGCACTTAAAAATAAAGTGAACTTGGATGAATCAGATTGGATAATCCAAGTCCATATGACACGAAAATTACCCAGGGACATACTGGATAAGTTGTTTGTATTAGTAGGTAAGTCATCCTTGACTGTAAAGGAGATTACAAAGGGTTTACAAACCATCATAGAACGAGAAAGAGTTAATCCAGAAGGAAAAGCGACATCTAAACCTTTGTCTACTACTAATTGTAAACAACAAAGTACAAACAGTACTCCAAACAAAGCTAAAACACCTTCCCCCTCCACAAAGTGGAATCAGGGCAGTGTAGGAACATATGCAGTTGGTCCCTCCAAACCTACAGTTAACGTGTCACCCAAAACGGTGACTCCTCAAGATACTGTTAATGTCTGGAGACCATGTGTGTTTTGTGAGCAATCACATTCCCTGTACAATTGCAGACGTTACCCTGATCGTGCAACACGCATAAAACGACTCAAGGAGTTTCATAGATGTACCAAGTGTATAAGGGAACATCATCCCGACAATTGCACAACTTCAATACGCACCTGCAATAAGTGCCATAAGGGTCAACACCATACAGCACTTTGTGGGGACACAAGTACAAGGTCTGCCAAACCACAGGAGGAGGAAGGAACTACCACTTCAGTACAGCTTTGTACTGTGCTACCTGACATAAGTGTCTTCTCAACAAGGTCTGATCATAAATCAGCTCTACCTACTGCACGATTGATCATTAGAAATGGAAAGAATAAGGCCACCGTACGTGGATTATTTGATCAAGGGTCCCAACTGACCTTTATATCAAAGGAGTTGGTAGATAAACTGAAACTTACACCTGTAGAGGAGACACGGATAAACATAGCAGGATTCCTGACTCAGGAGCCCAAGCTTACAGGGTAGTATGACCCAAAGTACAATTAGGAGGTTATGTACGAAAAGTACCAGCACTGGTAGTAGATAGATTCCCAACAGACCTGTATATAGAAGTTCTAGGAACAACAGCCAAATTCTTGGAAGAAAGGGGAATACCTTTGGCTGATAACATTACATCGGACAACCTTTCCAATATTGGAATCCTTATGGGATCAGATGTCTACCATAAGTTTATCATAGGAAAGGAAGCTTACCACGGTATGAACGTGTTACCATCTGCAGGCGGCTATTTACTAACAGGCCCACTATTACGGCTAAAACAACCCGCACCTGTAGATCACCAACATGCCAACACAGTAATGGTTGCATGACTAGGAGAACAGTCTCCACTGCAACTCAGAGACATATCTGAGGATGAGCTTGATCGCCCAGTACATAAGTTATGGGACCTGGCAACTCTCGGCATTGTCCCTGAACAACCTAGCCCCGATGATGACTGGACTTACAAACAATACCTAGACTCAGTTATCTACAGAGATAATCAGTACTGGGTCAGGTTACCATGGAAGCTGAATCACCCTCAGCTATCCGTCAACTACTTTATGGCACAAAATCAAGTAAAATCACAGGTGTTATGCTTACAAAGACAACCTGAGAACTTGAAGTTGTACCATGAAATAATACAGAAGCAGCTTGATGACAAATTTATCGAAGTTGTAACAAATGATAACCCAAAGGAAGGACACTACCTGCCACACCATCCTGTACAGAAGAATTCTGCTACTACCCCACTACGGATAGTATTTAATTGCAGTGCTAAGATGGGACAGAATAGCGTTTCGTTAAATGACTGCCTTCAAACTGGCCCTAGCCTAACACAAAGGCTTTATGACGTGCTGTTAAAGTTTCGTATAGGGACTTATGCATATACGGCCGACATTAGCAAGGCATTCCTTAGGGTAGGTCTTCAAGAAGAAGACCGGAACTACACAAAGTTCCTATGGATTAAGGATCCTAACGATCCAAACAGAGAAATAATCACTTATCGGTTTGCGTCTGTTTTGTTCGGGGCCACGTCCTCTCCATTTCTGCTTCAAGCTACCTTGGATACGCACTTGAAGAAGTCCAATAGCCCAAACAAGACGGAAATTAGCGAAAACCTGTATGTGGATAATTTTCAAGGAACAACCAAGAGTGAGAGTAAGCTGTTGGACATATACCATGAGGCCAATCGAGAATTAATGGGAGCCAATATGCCTCTCCAGTCTTGGGTCTCTAACAATCACAAATTAAGACAACTGATCACAACTGAATTTCCCGACTACCAAGTATCCGAGATGACAAAGGTACTAGGTGTCCAATGGAACACGACAAACGATCAACTGACAATCAAGTCAGTGGAGACAGATACCACTAACTTAACAATGACGAAATTGCTATCAAAAGTCAGCAAACCCTTCGACCCATTAGGCTTATGAAGTCCAATACTAATTAATGGGAAGAAGATAATACAGGAATGTTGGCAACAAAAGATAGGCTCTTTTGGGATGAAGGGATGATCTTCTAACACCTGCCCTACAAGAAAAATGGCAAGGGTTAGTGAAAGATTTAAGTATCCTAGAATCTGTCAAGTTCCCTAGGAACACAGTAGTAAATGAAAAGGAACCAATTAAGCTGCATGTATTTTGTGATGCCTCAGGAAAGGCTTATGGTACAGTAGCTTACCTGGTCTCAAATGGGCAAGCCAATTTGTTCACATCAAAGGCCAGAGTGGCACCTTTAAAGAAAAGATCATTGCCACAACTGGAATTAACAGCCTTACTGCTAGGTGTAAGATTGGCTCATTATCTGATCAAGGCCTTAAGCCACATCCACTTTAAAGAAACAGTAGTATGGTCAGATAATGAGGCAGTGCTACAGTGGGTTAAAAACAATAACAGTAAGAATCCTTACGTGAGTAACCGCGTTAAGGAAATACGAGAGTTGTCAGCAGGGTATAAACTAAGATATGTACCTACTAAAGAGAATCCAGCTGACTATCTCTCCCGAGGCCTGACTTTACGGCAATTAACAAAGGCAGAGATGTGGTTCAATGGACCTCAGTGGGTAATCAACGACCAGTGGCCTGAACAAAAGCCACAAGTCATTGTGACCAATGTCACTGTTCGCACTGAGAACCCGGAACTACCTCGGACTTTGGTAATTGATCCTGCTCGGTACTCTGAACTGAACAAACTTGTAGGTGTCACCCAAGTAGTGTTTGATTTTCTAAAGAAAATAGGAATCAAGCATAAATTCCCTAGTGCCCTAAGGTACTGGGTCAAAAGAGCTCAGACCGACACATTCGGGACAGAAATTGACAATGTTCCAAAGAAGCTACAACTTGATCTGGGTCTCTGGTTAGACACTGACAATTATAACTTGATAAGATGTGGAGGACGCTTACAGCATGCTGACATAGATCTGGAAGCAAAAAATCCAATATTGCTCCCTCGTCACCACATAGTAAGCAAACTAATTGTGTCACATATACACAAACACTGCACTCTGCATGGGGGGGGGGGTATTAGATACTCTCACGGACTTAAGACAACAGTACTGGCTACCCCAAGGTAGACAGACAGTAAAATCCATAATCAAATCCTGTGTTGTATGCCGGAGATACGATGCCAGAGTGTGTCCATATCCTGGCCCTCCTCCACTTCTGAAGGAACGAGTCGTACATATTCATCCCTTTGAGACAACAGGAGTAGATTTCACAGGAGCACTAACACTAACAGGCACTAAAGACAAGAAACCAGTAAAGGCCTATATCTGTCTTTTTACTTGTGCCACAACAAGGGCAGTCCATCTAGAAGTGACTCCCGATATGAGTGCCGAAGCATTCTTACAGGCTTTCCGCAGGTTTGCTTCACGTAGATCTTGTCTTAAGTTAATGATTTCAGACAATGGGTCCAACTTGGTGGCAGGAGAAGCATGTCTGAGGAAAATCTGGACACACCCAAAGGTACGCACTGCCCTAACTCAACGGCAGTGCCATTGGAAATTCATACCTCCCAGAGCACCATGGCATGGAGGCTTCTATGAACGCATGGTTGGTACGGTGAAACGTTCTTTACGGAAAACCCTACACCGCCAAAAGATTGACCTACAGGAGCTTCAAACAGTAATCATAGAGATAGAAGCACGAGTTAATAACCGACCACTTACCTACCTCTCTGATGATGTTTTGCAGCGTGAACCATTAAGTCCAGGTCATCTGATGTATGGGAGACCTCTCAAAACACTTGTGTCCCTTACGGACGAGGAACCAGAGGATCCTTCATATGTCAAAGAGAGTGATTTGGTTCAACGTTTCAAACATCTTTCAAGGGTGATAAGTCGGTGGAATGACGTATGGACTCGTGAATACCATACAGCTCTGAGGGAGTATCATTACGGGGCAAACAAACCCTGGTGACATAGTTCTGGTGGATAGTGATGGACCACGCTCAGAGTGGCCTATAGGTCAAATAGTCTCTGTTCATCCAGACAGCCAGGGCATCTTGAGAATAGTGAAAGTAAAATGCCGAGGCAACACTACTCTCAAAACATTAGAGAAATTAGTACCTTTAGAACTGGCCAGGAAAGAAGACGTGCAACGACTTCCAGCACCCGATACGCCAGTGCGGGACATACGTCCCCAACGGACTGCTGCTCAACAATGTAAACTCAAATTTAAGCAGCACTATAATTCTGAAGGAGAAGAATAAAGTGATCGCAGTCCTTACCGGGACTTCGATCCGTGTTCTTCCCCCCCCCGGAATTATGTCGGGAATCCGACACACACACACACACACACACACACACATAACACAGTCTCCCTTAGTCTGTAATCCCTTCAGGATGGAAAATGGGAGACTCCGTGACATCATCGACTCCGTGACGTCACGGATGTCATCATATATTTACATTATGAAACATTGTTAATAGACTAGTTTAGTATCTAGAATTAACAAAAAAGTAATCAACAAGACTGAATATAATTATTAACACTGCAAGGTAGCTAGGTTCCCTTGTTAATGTAAAATTACTTTGAGAGATGAACCAGGATCAGGGCGTTGGCTCCTCTGAGAGCAAGGCTCCCGCTCCAGAACCATAACAAAGCTGTACGCTGTACTTGGCTCCAGGGCTGGTGAAACAACTAGACACCCCAATTACGTGTCAACAACCAGCAACACAGCCTATCAACATCACAACAACGACCGTATCCGGCTTATCAAGTATTGTATTTGAAATTAGTGCGCACATTTTTTCATTTATAAATAAGTCGGTCATAATACAGGACAAAAACAAAACACAATGTACGTGTACTCCATTACAGCCCTCACACTTTATGTCATACCTGTAATTGATATGTTTAGGGAACTTTGATTAATTCCTTGCATTCCATACAGGTAAATTGTGAGAGGAGCAGCAAGAACCTATGCAGACAGTTGGTTCATACACATTAACTATTTGTTTGCCAAGCTTTGTTCTTCCCACCAGCCGTCATTACGTGGCACAAGGAGGCACAGAGCCACACCCAATCTGGAAGCTACACCTACACGCCTTACCAGGCCCACACTACTGGCACAGCTAAGCCATTTGTATCAGTATTAGTAGTCATAATTAGTAATTATTAATAGTAGATTAGACCACCACATGTGGTATATTATAATAATAAAGGGTAAACAATTGGTAGTTTAAGAAGGAGCAATAACAAAGTGGTTTAGGCTACCAATTGTCCCTCCCATTAGTGTGTAAGATAATTTCTGGCAGTTTACAAGTATATACAGTTCACTCCATTAATTCTTACTTACTAAGAAAAATAAATAAGACATAACTTTATCTTATTAAAGTCAATTTAAAAAAAGAGATTAGCTGCCTGGAGTTTCCCCACACAATCACACACCTGACACCGACACACACCTGACTAAGACGTGTCACGGGTGTACACACATAGACCCCCACAACACACTGGACACGTCACACCTCACCAAGGGTACACTAATTTATATAAAAGTTGGGTGGTCGCTATCGTCCCCTGCTCCCCCTCCCTGCTGTCTTCATTTGCTCTCCCTTCCCCCCTCCTCCTCCTCCATTCGTCCCCCCTCTGCCCACCCCACTTTAATCCCTCTCCCCTCCTAATTCCCTCTGTTCATCCCCTCCCATTATCTCTCCCTCCACTCTCAATTCCTGTTCTCTACCCTACGTCTCCCCCACAACACTCCACTGTTATGATGCTGTGTTGTGCTTTGGAAAGGGCAATAAGGGAGGGTACAGCCAGCTACTAGTGGAAGGGGCAGGGGGTACAGCCAGCCACCAGTGGAAGGGGCAGGGGGTACAGCCAGCTACCAGTGGAAGGGGCAGGGGGTACCGCCAGTCACTAGTGGAAGGGGCAGGGGGTACAGCCAGCCACCAGTGGAAGGGGCAGGGGGTACAGCCAGTCACCATTGGAAGGGGCAGTGGGTAGAGCCAACCACCAGTGGAAGGGGCAGGGGGTACAGTCAACATAGAGGTCAACATCTCCTGCCGTTATCCAAGTCAATCAATACTGTTTAACAGTAAAGTCAGGACATAATTACTGAAGGTACATGACATTAAAATGACCAGTGCAAGCTTTGGATAAAACAAATATTTAAATAATGAACTCGTTAACGAAAGGAGCCATTTTCTGGGACAGACAGCAGGCAGGGTGACGGACGAAGCCTCGTCTTGTGACAGACAGCAGACAGTGTGACTGATGAAGCCTCGTCCTGTGACAGACAACAGACAGGGTGACGGACGAAGCCTCGTCTTGTGACAGACAACAAATAGTGTGACTGATGAAGCCTAGTCCTGTGACAGACAACAGACAGGGTGACGGAGGAAGCCTCGTCTTGTGACAGGCAACAAACAGTGGGACGGAGGGAGCCTCGTCCTGTGACAGACAACAGACAGTGTGACAGATGGGCCCCCCATGTACTGGACATAATCTCAGCCGTTCCATTTGCACGTCAAAACCCCCACACCGTAAACCCGTCTTTCATGTGTTGGATTCAGTTCATTTTGCGAAATTTGATTATAATCCGATTACATTCGTGTAAATGTTTGCACTAAAGTCAACACGATTAGTTTGCCTGTGTTCAAAGGGCCATAACTCCTTTATGTTGGCAATTGGCCCTATTGAAGCTTATAGGCTTTTGTGCAAATTCCATAGTGCATTAATTGGCCCGAAATTCGATCGCATTCATTAAAGTCATTTGATCGTAACTAAGACACATCATCTCCCCTCATCTACCCATTGTTCTCCTTAGACCCAGCGTGTCTCCCCTCTTCCCTATCCTGTCCTTAAACCCATCCCAAGAACCTATTTATCTCCTTCCCCCTATCCTGCCGCTTGGGCAAGGTAAACAATCAAAAAATATATATCCTTTATTGTTTTCTCTGCTCTCTCTCTCTCTCTCTCTCTCTCTCTCTCTCTCTCTCTCTCTCTCTCTCTCTCTCTCTCTCTCTCTCTCTCTCTCTCTCTCTCCTCTCTACCAATTATTCGTATGTACATCTACAGAGTATTTCCTCCCCTTCCCCCTCGCTATTTGCTTCTTGGTTAGTTAAGAGGCCTAAGAGAACCTCTAGCCCTCTAGGCCTTCCCTCTTCCGGACCCCATCTCCCCAGAGCAGAGGGTAGCTCTGGCCTCTCCTCCCTGGCCTGTGTAAGTTGCTGGTCACCCCTGGCGGACCACACTGTTAGTTCTCGCTCACGGCAGTGTCCGCCTTCAGCCTCTACACCACAGTTTCTCAACCGGGTTTCCCAGATAGGTCACTATAGGGGCTCACGAGAGGTTACTATAGGGACTCACGAGAGGTCACTATAGGAGCTCCGCGAGAGGTCACTATAGGAGCTCCGCGAGAGTCACTATAGGAGCTCCGCGAGAGGTCACTATAAAAGCGGGTTTCTCTTATCTTTGTGTTGCTGGAGAAAATATATTGACTTCAAATGGCAGAATTCTTTGATTTAAAAGAAGAGCGACTCATTGGCCAAAATCATGATGCAAAGGGAAATCTTGCAATGTTTACACCACTGGTGCATCTTAAGGGTGAAGGGGAATACCAGCAAATTTCAAGTCTTAGATAAACCCATCTGGAGGATTTGTTGGTCAAACTCGACCATCATTTTCTGTCTCCCTCTCAGCACAAGTTTTTGATTGGTTGAGGGATCTATACTCTGAAACCTTGTGCTCTTGCTGAGAACTTAAACTTTAAGGAGAAAAGGAAGAACTTTGTGAGCTGTAATCTGATCATGCACTCGAGGTGAGATTCACTGGTCTATCCCTGGATAAGTTCTGGATTTATGTGAAGGATGATTATCCCGCCATTTATAGGAAAGAAATATATCGCTGATATTTTCAACTTCTTACACACGGATCTCAGTTGAAAATTAAATTCTTATGTGTGTTTATCTAAAGTTCAACACTGAATTAAGTATTTATGTACCGGAAGATAAACACAGGTGTCACATTACACAAGCAATTTTCAACACACAAATTAAATCTAAATGAAATCAAGACAATGTTAGTAAAAAAGTAACAATATCATGTTTTCATCGTTGTCAATGTTTATTTTTGTCTTTACAGATATAATTTTTTGTGATTAATGAATATTAATTTTTGAGATTAATGAATATATGCATCATATAAAATTTTTATTCAAGGGGGGGGGGGGGGGGGGGGTTCCTGGAGATATGACAATTATTTCAAGGGATCCACAAGGGTAAAAAGGTTGAAAAACTCTATAGTTTACACTGTTAGAAGGCGCTCTGCTGAGGGTAGAGTGCACAACTCTGTTTAGAGTCACGGTATAATCGCACTCACATGAAGAACACGCGCACACACGGAATACGCGCACTCACGGAACACGCGGAACATACGCACACGCAACACACGCACATCTAGGAATAATTAAACGGTTCTCCGACTTCAAGGAAACAGATGTTATACAGGTGGAGGAGCCTCTAGTGCGCCCAGCATCTGGGCTCCAGCATCCAAGCGTGGAGACCTCACCATCAAGACCATATATATCTCTGCTCGGGAAAACGTTGGGCGCAGAGGGACATAAATCCTCCCAGAACTAGGTCAGCTCTCATACCAGAAGAGGTCGAGGGTCTATAGGCACTAACAACACTATACAAACCACTCACGACACGATTGATCACATCCAGATCTCTTATATAGTAATTAAACAGAGGAGTATTGATCCAGACTGGTTCTTATAAAACGGTACTTTATAACTCACAAAAAGGAACAGCGGCTTCAAGCTCAACCAGCCACAGCGCCGGACAGAAAACAGATGTTTTTTTTCTCCACAGGGGGAATAAACCCAAGGAATCTCGAACCCGTCAGATCCATATAAGGCAAGACATTACTTCAGAAGGCAAGCCGCCGGCTTCCTGTCCGCCGTGGAGGCCACCAGAGAGACAGTAGCCCTCATGTATATTCCGGTAAACACACACACACACACGGAACTGGTGTCCTAGTAAGTGTCGGACGCTGAACACAGCGAGGACAAGTACACGTCCCGGGCGCCGCCGGGTCCTCGACACAGGACACGGAGCGGTAACTTAACTGCCACAGAATAACAGCTACACCAACATCTACACGAACCCGGTACACCAGAGGTCCGCTGTGGAGCCCCGCCGTCGCTGTGGAGCCCCACCGACGCTGTGGAGCCCCACCGTCGCTGTGGAGCCCCACCGACGGTATGGAGCCCCGCCGACGGTGTGGAGCCCCGCCGACGGTGTGGTGCCCCGCTGACGCTGTGGAGCCCCGCCGACGCTGTGGAGCCCCGCCGACGGTGTGGAGCCCCACCGATGGTGTCGGGCCCCGCCGACGGTGTGGAGACCCACCGACGGTGTGGAGACCCAGCGACGGAGTGGAGCCCCACCGACGGTGTGGAGCCCCGCCGACGGCGTGGAGCCCAGCCGACGGTGCGGAGCCCCGCCGACGGTGCGGAGCCCCGCCGACGGTGTGGAGCCCCGCCGACGGTGTGGAACCCCGCCGACGGTGTGGAACCCCGCCGACGGATCGGAGCCCCGCCGACGGTGTGAAACCCCGCCGACGGTGCGGAGCCCCGCCGACGGTGTGGAGCCCCACCGATGGTGTGGGGCCCCACCGACGCTGTGGAGCCCCGCCGACGGTGTGGAGCCCCACCGACGCTGTGGAGCCCCTCCGACGCTGTGGAGCCCCGCCGACGCTGTGGAGCCCCTCCGACGCTGTGGAGCCCCGCCGACGCTGTGGAGCCCCACCGACGCTGTGGAGCCCCGCCGACGGTGGGGAGCCCCGCCGACGCTGTGGAGCCCCACCGACGGTGTGGAGCCCCGCTGACGGTGCGGAGCCCCGCCGACGGTGTGGAGCCCCGCCGACCGTGTGGAACCCCACCGACGGTGTGGAGACCCACCGACGGTGTGGAGCCTCACTGACGGTGTGGAGCCCCGCCGACGGTGTGGAGCCCCGCCGACGGTGTGGAGCCCCGCCGCCGGTGTGGAACCCCGCCGACGGTGTGGAGCCCCGCCGACGGTGTGGAGACCCGCCGACGGTGTGGAACCCCGCCAACGGTGCGGAACCCCGCCGACGGTGTGGAGACCCACCGACGGTGTGGAGCCACACCGACGGTGTGGAGCCACACCGACGGTGTGGAGCCCCGCCGACGGTGCGGAGCCCCGCCGACGGTGCGGAGCCCCGCCGACGGTGTGGAGTCCTGCCGACGGTGTGGAGCCCCGCCGACGGTGTGGAACCCCGCCGACGGTGCGGAGCCCCGCCGACGGTGTGGAGTCCCGCCGACGGTGTGGAGCCTCGCCGCCTGTGTGGAGCCCCGCCAACGGTATGGAGCCCCGCCGCCTGTGTGGAGCCCCGCCGACGGTGTGGAGCCCCGCCGACGGTGTGGAGTCCCGCCGACGGTGCGGAACCCCACCGACGGTGCGGAGCCCCGTCGACGGTGTGGAGCCCCGCCGACGGTGTGGAGCCTCACTGACGGTGTGGAGCCCCGCCGACGGTGTGGAGCCCCGCCGACGGTGTGGAGCCCCGCCGACGGTGTGGAACCCCGCCGACGGTGCGGAGCCCCGCCGACGGTGTGGAACCCCGCCGACGGTGCGGATCCCCGCCGACGGTGTGGAGCCCCACCGACGGTGTGGAGCCCCGCCGAAGGTGTGGAGCCCCACCGACGATGTGGAGCCCCACCGACGGTGTGGAACCCCGCCGACGGTGCGGAGCCCCGCCGACGGTGTGGAGCCCCACCGACGATGTGGAGCCCCACCGACGGTGTGGAACCCCGCCGACGGTGTGGAGCCCCGCCGACGGTGTGGAGCTCCACCGACGATGTGGAGCCCCACCGACGCTGTGGAGCCCCGCCGACGGTGGGGAGCCCCACCGACGATGTGGAGCCCCACCGACGGTGTGGAACCCCGCCGACGGTGTGGAGCCCCGCCGACGGTGTGGAGCTCCACCGACGATGTGGAGCCCCACCGGTGCTGTGGAGCCCCGCCGACGGTGGGGAGCCCCACCGACGATGTGGAGCCCCACCGACCGTGCGGAGCCCCGCCGACGGTGCGGAGCCCCGCCGACGGTGCGGAGCCTCGCCGACGGTGCGGAGCCCCGCCGACGGTGTGGAGCCCCGCCGACGGTGTGGAGCCCCGCCGACGCTGTGGAGCCCCGCCGACGGTGTGGAGCCCCGCCGACGCTGTGGAGCCCCGCCGACGGTGTGGAGCCCCACCGACGATGTGGAGCCCCGCCGACGGTGTGGAGCCCCACCGACGATGTGGAGCGCCACCGACGGTGTGGAATCCCACCGACGGTGTGGAGCCCCGCCGACGGTGTGGAGCCCCGCCGACGCTGTGGAGCCCCGCCGACGGTGTGGAGCCCCACCGACGATGTGGAGCCCCGCCGACGGTGTGGAGCCCCACCGACGATGTGGAGCGCCACCGACGGTGTGGAATCCCACCGACGGTGTGGAGCCCCGCCGACGGTGTGGAGCCCCACCGACGATGTGGAGCAACACCGACGGTGTTGAACCCCATAGATGATGTGGAGCCCCGCCGACGGTGTGGAGCCCCACCGACGATGTGGAGCGCCACCGACGGTGTGGAACCCCACCGACGATGTGGAGCGCCACCGACGGTGTGGAACCCCACCGACGATGTGGAGCCCCGCCGACGGTGTGGAGCCCCACCGACGATGTGGAGCGCCACCGACGGTGTGGAACCCCACCGACGGTGTGGAGCCCCGCCGACGGTGTGGAGCCCCGCCGACGGTGCGGAGCCCCGCCGACGGTGCGGAGCCCCGCCGACGGTGCGGAGCCCCGCCGACGGTGCGGAGCCCCGCCGACGGTGCGGAGCCCCACAGACGGTGTGGAGTCCCGCCGACGCTGCAGATATCCAGTAGTATTGTTACAAAGACGCAACAAAGCCTCATAAACCAGTCGCAAGTCACCAACTAAGCCGCTACGGCGTCACGAAGTCGGCAAAACAGCTGGAAATTTCCCGCACAATTAACGAAAGTGAAATATATGAGATAGGCAGCAAGTGTTGAGCTAAGAGGTCCTGTAGAACTTACGGGGTGTACAGGTGTACCAGTGCGTGAAGTGTACAGGTGCGTGACGTGTACAGGTGCATGGAGTGTACAGGTGCGTGAAGTGTACAGGTGCGTGAAGTGTACAGGTGCGTGAAGTGCACAGGTGCGTGAAGTGTACAGGTGCGTGGAGTGTACAGGTGCGTGAAGTGTACCAGTGCGAGAAGTATACAGGTGCGTGGAGTGTACCAGTGCGTGAAGTGTACAGGTGCGTGAAATGTACAGGTGCGTGGAGTGTACAGGTGCGTGGAGTGTACAGGTGCGTGGAGTGTACCAGTGCGTGAAGTGTACAGGTGCGTGAAGTGTACAGGTGCGTGAAGTGTACAGATGCGTGAAGTGTACAGGTGCGTGGAGTGTACAGGCGCATGAAGTGTACAGGTGCGTGAAGTGTACAGGTGCGTGGAGTGTACAGGTGCGTGAAGTGCATAGGTGCGTGAAGTGTACAGGTGAATGGTGTGTACAGGTGCATGAAGTGTACAGGTGCGTGAAGTGCACAGGTGCGTGAAGTGTACAGGTGCGTGGAGTGTACAGGTGCGTGAAGTGTACCAGTGCGTGAAGTGTACAGGTGCGTGGAGTGTACCAGTGCGTGAAGTGTACAGGTGCGTGAAGTGTACAGGTGCGTGAAGTGTACAGGTGCGTGGAGTGTACAGGTGCGTGGAGTGTACCAGTGCGTGAAGTGTACAGGTGCGTGAAGTGTACAGGTGCGTGAAGTGTACAGGTGCGTGAAGTGTACAGGTGCGTGGAGTGTACCAGTGCGTGAAGTGTACAGGTGCGTGACGTGTACAGGTGCGTGGAGTGTACAGGTGCGTGAAGTGTACAGGTGCGTGAAGTGTACATGTGCGTGAAGTGCACAGGTGCGTGAAGTGTACAGGTGCGTGAAGTGTACAGGTGCGTGGAGTGTACAGGTGCATGAAGTGTACAGGTGCGTGAAGTGTACAGGTGCGTGGAGTGTACAGGTGCGTGAAGTGCATAGGTGCGTGAAGTGTACAGGTGAATGGTGTGTACAGGTGCATGAAGTGTACAGGTGCGTGAAGTGTACAGGTGCGTGAAGTGTACTGGTGCGTGAAGTGTACAGGTGCGTAAAGTGTACAGGTGCGTAGAGTGTACTGGTGCGTGAAGTGTACAGGTGCGTGAAGTGTACAGGTGCGTGGAGTGTACTGGTGCGTGAAGTGTACAGGTGCGTGAAGTGTACAGGTGCGTGAAATGTACAGGTGCGTGGAGTGTACAGGTGCGTGAAGTGTACAGGTGCGTGGAGTGTACAGGTGCGTGAAGTGTACAGGTGCGTGAAGTGTACAGGTGGGTGAAGTGTGCTGACTCGTGAAGTGTACAGGTGTGTGAAGTGTACAGGTGCATGAAGTGTACAGGTGCGTGAAGTGTACAGGTGCGTGAAGTGAACAGGTGCGTGAAGTGTACAGGTGCGTGAAGTGTACAGGTGGGTGAAGTGTGCTGGTTCGTGAAGTGTACAGGTGCGTGAAGTGTACAGGTGCGTGAAGTGTACAGGTGCGTGAAGTGTACAGGTGCGTGAAGTGTACAGGTGCGTGAAGTGTACTGGTGCGTGAAGTGTACAGGTGCGTGAAGTGTACTGGTGCGTGAAGTGTACTGGTGCGTGAAGTGTACAGGTGCGTGAAGTGTACAGGTGCGTGAAGTGTACAGGTGCGTGAAGTGTACTGGTGCGTGAAGTGTACAGGTGCGTGAAGTGTACAGGTGCGTGGAGTGTACTGGTGCGTGAAATGTACAGGTGTGTGAAGTGTACAGGTGCGTGGAGTGTACTGGTGCGTGAAGTGTACAGGTGCATGAAGTGTATAGGTGCGTGAAGTGTACAGGTGCGTGAAGTGTACAGGTGCGTGAAGTGTACAGGTGCGTGAAGTGTACAGGTGCGTGAAGTGTACAGGTGCGTGAAGTGTACTGGTGCGTGAAGTGTACAGGTGCGTGAAGTGTACAGGTGCATGGAGTGTACACGTACGTGGAGTGTACTGGTGCGTGAAGTGTACAGGTGCGTGAAGTGTACAGGTGCGTGAAGTGTACAGGTGCGTGAAGTGTACAGGTGCGTGAAGTGTACAAGTGCGTGGAGTGTACAGGTGTGTGAAGTGTACAGGTGCATGAAGTGTACAGGTGCATGAAGTGTACAGGTGCGTGAAGTGTACAGGTGCGTGAAGTGTACAGGTGCGTGAAGTGTACAAGTGGGTGAAGTGTGCTGGCTCGTGAAGTGTACAGGTGCGTGAAGTGTACAGGTGCGTGAAGTGTACAGGGGCGTGAAGTGTACAGGTGCGTGAAGTGTACAGGTGCGTGAAGTGTACTGGTGCGTGAAGTGTACTGGTGCGTGAAGTGTACAGGTGAGTGAAGTGTACTGGTGCGTGAAGTGTACAGGTGCGTGAAGTGTACAGGTGCGTGAAGTGTACTGGTGCGTGAAGTGTACTAGTGCGTGAAGTGTACAGGTGCGTGAAGTGTACAGGTGCGTGGAGTGTACTGGTGCGTGAAATGTACAGGTGCGTGAAGTGTACAGGTGCGTGGAGTGTACTGGTGCGTGAAGTGTACAGGTGCGTGAAGTGTACAGGTGCGTGAAGTGTACAGGTGCGTGAAGTGTACAGGTGCGTGAAGTGTACAGGTGCGTGAAGTGTACTGGTGCGTGAAGTGTACAGGGGCGTGAAGTGTACAGGTGCGTGAAGTGTACAGGTGCGTGAAGTGTACTGGTGCGTGAAGTGTACTGGTGCGTGAAGTGTACAGGTGCGTGAAGTGTACTGGTGCGTGAAGTGTACAGGTGCGTGAAGTGTACAGGTGCGTGAAGTGTACTGGTGCGTGAAGTGTACTAGTGCGTGAAGTGTACAGGTGCGTGAAGTGTACAGGTGCGTGGAGTGTACTGGTGCGTGAAATGTACAGGTGCGTGAAGTGTACAGGTGCGTGGAGTGTACTGGTGCGTGAAGTGTACAGGTGCGTGAAGTGTACAGGTGCGTGAAGTGTACAGGTGCGTGAAGTGTACAAGTGGGTGAAGTGTGCTGGCTCGTGAAGTGTACAGGTGCGTGAAGTGTACAGGTGCGTGAAGTGTACAGGGGCGTGAAGTGTACAGGTGCGTGAAGTGTACAGGTGCGTGAAGTGTACTGGTGCGTGAAGTGTACTGGTGCGTGAAGTGTACAGGTGCGTGAAGTGTACTGGTGCGTGAAGTGTACAGGTGCGTGAAGTGTACAGGTGCGTGAAGTGTACTGGTGCGTGAAGTGTACTGGTGCGTGAAGTGTACAGGTGCGTGAAGTGTACAGGTGCGTGGAGTGTACTGGTGCGTGAAATGTACAGGTGCGTGAAGTGTACAGGTGCGTGGAGTGTACTGGTGCGTGAAGTGTACAGGTGCGTGAAGTGTACAGGTGCGTGAAGTGTACAGGTGCGTGAAGTGTACAGGTGCGTGAAGTGTACAGGTGCGTGAAGTGTACAGGTGCGTGAAGTGTACAGGTGCGTGGAGTGTACAGGTGCCTGGAGTGTACTGGTGCGTGAGGTGTACAGGTGCGTGAAGTGTACAGGTGCGTGAAGTGTACAGGTGCGTGAAGTGTACAGGTGCGTGGAGTGTACTGGTGCGTGAAGTGTACAGGTGCGTGAAGTGTAAAGGAGCGTGGAGTGTACAGGTGCGTGGAGTGTCGTGGTGCGTGAAGTGTACAGGTGCGTGAAGTGTACAGGTGCGTGGAGTGTACAGGTGCGTGAAGTGTACAGGTGCGTGAAGCGTACAGGTGCGTGAAGTGTACAGGTGTGTGAAGTGCACAGGTGTGTGAAGTGTACAGGTGCGTGGAGTGTACAGGTGTGTGAAGTGTACAGGTGCGTGGAGTGTACAGGTGTGTGAAGTGTACAGGTGTTTGAAGTGTACAGGTGCGTTGAGTGTACAGGTGCGTGAAGTGTACAGGTGCGTGAAGTGTACAGGTGTGTGAAGTGTACAGGTGTGTGAAGTGTAAAGGTGCGTGAAGTGTACAGGTGTGTGAAGTGTACAGGTGCGTGAAGTGTACAGGTGCGTGAAGTGTACAGGTGCGTGAAGTGTAAAGGTGCGTGAAGTGTACAGGTGTGTGAAGTGTACAGGTGCGTGAAGTGTTCAGGTGCGTGAAGTGTACAGGTGCGTGGAGTGTACAGGTGCGTGAAGTGTACAGGTGTGTGAAGTGTACAGGTACGTGAAGTGTACAGGTGTGTGAAGTGTACAGGTACGTGAAGTGTACAGGTGTGTGAAGTGTACAGGTGCGTGAAGTGTACAGGTGCGTGAAGTGTACAGGTGTGTGAAGTGTACATATGCTTGAAGTGTACAGGTGTGTGAAGTGTACAGGTGCGTGAAGTGTACAGGTGCATGAAGTGTACAGGTGCGTGAAGTGTACAGGTGCGTGAAGTGTACAGGTGCGTGGGGTGTACAGGTGCGTGGAGTGTACAGGTGCGTGAAGTGTACAGGTGCGTGAAGGGTACAGGTGCGTGGAGTGTACTGGTGCGTGAAGTGTACAGGTGCGTGAAGTGTACAGGTGCGTGGAGTGTACTGGTACGTGAAGTGTACAGGTGCGTGAAGTGTACAGGTGCGTGAAGTGTACAGGTGCGTTAATTGTAAAGGTGCGTGAAGTGTAAAGGTGCGTGAAGTGTACAGGTGTGTGAAGTGTTCAGGTGCGTGAAGTGTACAGGTGCGTGAAGTGTACAGGTGCGTGAAGTGTACAGGTGCGTGAAGTGTACAGGTGCGTGAAGTGTACAGGTACGTAAAGTGTACAGGTGTGTGAAGTGTACAGGTGTAAGTGTACAGGTGTGTGAAGTGTACAGGTGCGTGAAGTGTACAGGTGCGTGAAGTGTACTGGTGCGTGAAGTGTACAGGTGCGTGAAGTGTACAGGTGCGTGAAGTGTACAGGTGCGTGGGGTGTACAGGTGCGTGGAGTGTACAGGTGCGTGAAGTGTACAGGTGCGTGAAGTGTACAGGTGCGTGGAGTGTACTGGTGCGTGAAGTGTACAGGTGCGTGAAGTGTACAGGTGCGTGGAGTGTACTGGTGCGTGAAGTGTACCGGTGCGTGAAGTGTACAGGTGCGTGAAGTGTACAGGTGCGTGAAGTGTAAAGGTGCGTGAAGTGTACAGGTGTGTGAAGTGTACAGGTGCGTGAAGTGTACAGGTGCGTGAAGTGTACAGGTGCGTGAAGTGTACAGGTGCGTGAAGTGTACAGGTACGTGAAGTGTACAGGTGTGTGAAGTGTACAGGTGTAAGTGTACAGGTGTGTGAAGTGTACATGTGCTTGAAGTGTACAGGTGTGTGAAGTGTACAAGTGCGTGAAGTGTACAGGTGCGTGAAGTGTACAGGTGCGTGAAGTGTACAGGTGCGTGAAGTGTACAGGTGCGTGAAGTGTACAGGTACGTGAAGTGTACAGGTGTGTGAAGTGTACAGGTGTAAGTGTACAGGTGTGTGAAGTGTACATGTGCTTGAAGTGTACAGGTGTGTGAAGTGTACAAGTGCGTGAAGTGTACAGGTGTGTGAAGTGTACAGGTGTGTGAAGTGTACAGGTGCGTGAAGTGTACAGGTGCGTGAAGTGTACAGGTGCGTGAAGTGTACAGGTGCGTGAAGTGTACAGGTGTGTGAAGTGTACAGGTGCGTGAAGTGTACAGGTGCGTGAAGTGTACAGGTGCGTGAAGTGTACAGGTGCGTGAAGTGTACAGGTGCCTGAAGTGTACCAGTGCGTGAAGTGTACCAGTGCGTGAAGTGTACAGGTGCGTGAAGTGTACAGGTGTGTGAAGTGTACCGGTGCGTGAAGTGTACAGGTGTGTGAAGTGTACCGGTGCGTGGAGTGTACTGGTGCGTGAAGTGTACAGGTGTGTGAAGTGTACAGGTGCGTGGAGTGTACTGGTGCGTGAAGTGTACAGGTGCATGAAGTGTATAGGTGCGTGAAGTGTACAGGTGCGTGAAGTGTACAGGTGCGTGAAGTGTACAGGTGCGTGAAGTGTACAGGTGCGTGAAGTGTACAGGTGCGTGAAGTGTACTGGTGCGTGAAGTGTACAGGTGCGTGAAGTGTACAGGTGCATGGAGTGTACAGGTACGTGGAGTGTACTGGTGCGTGAAGTGTACAGGTGCGTGAAGTGTACAGGTGCGTGAAGTGTACAGGTGCGTGAAGTGTACAGGTGCGTGAAGTGAACAAGTGCGTGGAGTGTACAGGTGTGTGAAGTGTACAGGTGCATGAAGTGTACAGGTGCATGAAGTGTACAGGTGCGTGAAGTGTACAGGTGCGTGAAGTGTACAGGTGCGTGAAGTGTACAAGTGGGTGAAGTGTGCTGGCTCGTGAAGTGTACAGGTGCGTGAAGTGTACAGGTGCGTGAAGTGTACAGGGGCGTGAAGTGTACAGGTGCGTGAAGTGTACAGGTGCGTGAAGTGTACTGGTGCGTGAAGTGTACTGGTGCGTGAAGTGTACAGGTGCGTGAAGTGTACTGGTGCGTGAAGTGTACAGGTGCGTGAAGTGTACAGGTGCGTGAAGTGTACTGGTGCGTGAAGTGTACTGGTGCGTGAAGTGTACAGGTGCGTGAAGTGTACAGGTGCGTGGAGTGTACTGGTGCGTGAAATGTACAGGTGCGTGAAGTGTACAGGTGCGTGGAGTGTACTGGTGCGTGAAGTGTACAGGTGCGTGAAGTGTACAGGTGCGTGAAGTGTACAGGTGCGTGAAGTGTACAGGTGCGTGAAGTGTACAGGTGCGTGAAGTGTACAGGTGCGTGAAGTGTACTGGTGCGTGAAGTGTACAGGTGCGTGAAGTGTACAGGTGCGTGGAGTGTACAGGTGCCTGGAGTGTACTGGTGCGTGAGGTGTACAGGTGCGTGAAGTGTACAGGTGCGTGAAGTGTACAGGTGGGTGAAGTGTGCTGGCTCGTGAAGTGTACAGGTGCGTGAAGTGTACAGGTGCGTGAAGTGTACAGGGGCGTGAAGTGTACAGGTGCGTGAAGTGTACAGGTGCGTGAAGTGTACTGGTGCGTGAAGTGTACTGGTGCGTGAAGTGTACAGGTGCGTGAAGTGTACTGGTGCGTGAAGTGTACAGGTGCGTGAAGTGTACAGGTGCGTGAAGTGTACTGGTGCGTGAAGTGTACTGGTGCGTGAAGTGTACAGGTGCGTGAAGTGTACAGGTGCGTGGAGTGTACTGGTGCGTGAAATGTACAGGTGCGTGAAGTGTACAGGTGCGTGGAGTGTACTGGTGCGTGAAGTGTACAGGTGCGTGAAGTGTACAGGTGCGTGAAGTGTACAGGTGCGTGAAGTGTACAGGTGCGTGAAGTGTACAGGTGCGTGAAGTGTACTGGTGCGTGAAGTGTACAGGTGCGTGAAGTGTACAGGTGCGTGGAGTGTACAGGTGCCTGGAGTGTACTGGTGCGTGAGGTGTACAGGTGCGTGAAGTGTACAGGTGCGTGAAGTGTACAGGTGCGTGAAGTGTACAGGTGCGTGGAGTGTTCTGGTGCGTGAAGTGTACAGGTGCGTGAAGTGTAAAGGAGCGTGGAGTGTACAGGTGCGTGGAGTGTCGTGGTGCGTGAAGTGTACAGGTGCGTGAAGTGTACAGGTGCGTGGAGTGTACAGGTGCGTGAAGTGTACAGGTGCGTGAAGTGTACAGGTGCGTGGAGTGTACAGGTGCGTGAAGTGTACAGGTGCGTGAAGTGTACAGGTGCGTGAAGTGTACAGGTGTGTGAAGTGCACAGGTGTGTGAAGTGTACAGGTGCGTGGAGTGTACAGGTGTGTGAAGTGTACAGGTGCGTGGAGTGTACAGGTGTGTGGAGTGTACAGGTGTTTGAAGTGTGCAGGTGCGTGGAGTGTACAGGTGCGTGAAGTGTACAGGTGCGTGAAGTGTACAGGTGTGTGAAGTGTACAGGTGCGTGAAGTGTACAGGTGTGTGAAGTGTACAGGTGCGTGAAGTGTAAAGGTGCGTGAAGTGTACAGGTGTGTGAAGTGTACAGGTGCGTGAAGTGTACAGGTGCGTGAAGTGTACAGGTGCGTGAAGTGTAAAGGTGCGTGAAGTGTACAGGTGTGTGAAGTGTACAGGTGCGTGAAGTGTTCAGGTGCGTGAAGTGTACAGGTGCGTGGAGTGTACAGGTGCGTGAAGTGTACAGGTGTGTGAAGTGTACAGGTACGTGAAGTGTACAGGTGTGTGAATTGTACAGGTACGTGAAGTGTACAGGTGTGTGAAGTGTACAGGTGCGTGAAGTGTACAGGTGCGTGAAGTGTACAGGTGTGTGAAGTGTACATATGCTTGAAGTGTACAGGTGTGTGAAGTGTACAGGTGCGTGAAGTGTACAGGTGCGTGAAGTGTACAGGTGTGTGAAGTGTACAGGTGCGTGAAGTGTACAGGTGCGTGAAGTGTACAGGTGCGTGAAGTGTACAGGTGCGTGAAGTGTACAGGTGCGTGGGGTGTACAGGTGCGTGGAGTGTACAGGTGCGTGAAGTGTACAGGTGCGTGAAGGGTACAGGTGCGTGGAGTGTACTGGTGCGTGAAGTGTACAGGTGCGTGAAGTGTACAGGTGCGTGGAGTGTACTGGTACGTGAAGTGTACAGGTGCGTGAAGTGTACAGGTGCGTGAAGTGTAAAGGTGCGTGAAGTGTAAAGGTGCGTGAAGTGTACAGGTGTGTGAAGTGTTCAGGTGCGTGAAGTGTACAGGTGCGTGAAGTGTACAGGTGCGTGAAGTGTACAGGTGCGTGAAGTGTACAGGTGCGTGAAGTGTACAGGTACGTAAAGTGTACAGGTGTGTGAAGTGTACAGGTGTAAGTGTACAGGTGTGTGAAGTGTACAGGTGCGTGAAGTGTACAGGTGCGTGAAGTGTACAGGTGCGTGAAGTGTACTGGTGCGTGAAGTGTACAGGTGCGTGAAGTGTACAGGTGCGTGAAGTGTACAGGTGCGTGGGGTGTACAGGTGCGTGGAGTGTACAGGTGCGGTAAGTGTACAGGTGCGTGAAGGGTACAGGTGCGTGGAGTGTACTGGTGCGTGAAGTGTACAGGTGCGTGAAGTGTACAGGTGCGTGGAGTGTACTGGTACGTGAAGTGTACAGGTGCGTGAAGTGTACAGGTGCGTGAAGTGTACAGGTGCGTTAAGTGTAAAGGTGCGTGAAGTGTAAAGGTGCGTGAAGTGTACAGGTGTGTGAAGTGTTCAGGTGCGTGAAGTGTACAGGTGCGTGAAGTGTACAGGTGCGTGAAGTGTACAGGTGCGTGAAGTGTACAGGTGCGTGAAGTGTACAGGTACGTAAAGTGTACAGGTGTGTGAAGTGTACAGGTGTAAGTGTACAGGTGTGTGAAGTGTACAGGTGCGTGAAGTGTACAGGTGCGTGAAGTGTACTGGTGCGTGAAGTGTACAGGTGCGTGAAGTGTACAGGTGCGTGAAGTGTACAGGTGCGTGGGGTGTACAGGTGCGTGGAGTGTACAGGTGCGTGAAGTGTACAGGTGCGTGAAGTGTACAGGTGCGTGGAGTGTACTGGTGCGTGAAGTGTACAGGTGCGTGAAGTGTACAGGTGCGTGGAGTGTACTGGTGCGTGAAGTGTACCGGTGCGTGAAGTGTACAGGTGCGTGAAGTGTACAGGTGCGTGAAGTGTAAAGGTGCGTGAAGTGTACAGGTGTGTGAAGTGTACAGGTGCGTGAAGTGTACAGGTGCGTGAAGTGTACAGGTACGTGAAGTGTACAGGTGTGTGAAGTGTACAGGTGTAAGTGTACAGGTGTGTGAAGTGTACATGTGCTTGAAGTGTACAGGTGTGTGAAGTGTACAAGTGCGTGAAGTGTACAGGTGCGTGAAGTGTACAGGTGCGTGAAGTGTACAGGTGCGTGAAGTGTACAGGTGCGTGAAGTGTACAGGTACGTGAAGTGTACAGGTGTGTGAAGTGTACAGGTGTAAGTGTACAGGTGTGTGAAGTGTACATGTGCTTGAAGTGTACAGGTGTGTGAAGTGTACAAGTGCGTGAAGTGTACAGGTGTGTGAAGTGTACAGGTGTGTGAAGTGTACAGGTGCGTGAAGTGTACAGGTGCGTGAAGTGTACAGGTGCGTGAAGTGTACAGGTGCGTGAAGTGTACAGGTGCATGAAGTGTACAGGTGTGTGAAGTGTACAGGTGCGTGAAGTGTACAGGTGCGTGAAGTGTACAGGTGCGTGAAGTGTACAGGTGCGTGAAGTGTACCAGTGCGTGAAGTGTACCAGTGCGTGAAGTGTACAGGTGCGTGAAGTGTACAGGTGTGTGAAGTGTACCGGTGCGTGAAGTGTACAGGTGTGTGAAGTGTACCGGTGCGTGGAGTGTACTGGTGCGTGAAGTGTACAGTTGTGTGAAGTGTACAGGTGCGTGGAGTGTACTGGTGCGTGAAGTGTACAGGTGCATGAAGTGTATAGGTGCGTGAAGTGTACAGGTGCGTGAAGTGTACAGGTGCGTGAAGTGTACAGGTGCGTGAAGTGTACAGGTGCGTGAAGTGTACAGGTGCGTGAAGTGTACTGGTGCGTGAAGTGTACAGGTGCGTGAAGTGTACAGGTGCATGGAGTGTACAGGTACGTGGAGTGTACTGGTGCGTGAAGTGTACAGGTGCGTGAAGTGTACAGGTGCGTGAAGTGTACAGGTGCGTGAAGTGTACAGGTGCGTGAAGTGTACAAGTGCGTGGAGTGTACAGGTGTGTGAAGTGTACAGGTGCATGAAGTGTACAGGTGCATGAAGTGTACAGGTGTGTGAAGTGTACAGGTGCGTGAAGTGTACAGGTGCGTGAAGTGTACAAGTGGGTGAAGTGTGCTGGCTCGTGAAGTGTACAGGTGCGTGAAGTGTACAGGTGCGTGAAGTGTACAGGGGCGTGAAGTGTACAGGTGCGTGAAGTGTACAGGTGCGTGAAGTGTACTGGTGCGTGAAGTGTACTGGTGCGTGAAGTGTACAGGTGCGTGAAGTGTACTGGTGCGTGAAGTGTACAGGTGCGTGAAGTGTACAGGTGCGTGAAGTGTACTGGTGCGTGAAGTGTACTGGTGAGTGAAGTGTACAGGTGCGTGAAGTGTACAGGTGCGTGGAGTGTACTGGTGCGTGAAATGTACAGGTGCGTGAAGTGTACAGGTGCGTGGAGTGTACTGGTGCGTGAAGTGTACAGGTGCGTGAAGTGTACAGGTGCGTGAAGTGTACAGGTGCGTGAAGTGTACAGGTGCGTGAAGTGTACAGGTGCGTGAAGTGTACAGGTGCGTGAAGTGTACTGGTGCGTGAAGTGTACAGGTGCGTGAAGTGTACAGGTGCGTGGAGTGTACAGGTGCCTGGAGTGTACTGGTGCGTGAGGTGTACAGGTGCGTGAAGTGTACAGGTGCGTGAAGTGTACAGGTGGGTGAAGTGTGCTGGCTCGTGAAGTGTACAGGTGCGTGAAGTGTACAGGTGCGTGAAGTGTACAGGGGCGTGAAGTGTACAGGTGCGTGAAGTGTACAGGTGCGTGAAGTGTACTGGTGCGTGAAGTGTACTGGTGCGTGAAGTGTACAGGTGCGTGAAGTGTACTGGTGCGTGAAGTGTACAGGTGCGTGAAGTGTACAGGTGCGTGAAGTGTACTGGTGCGTGAAGTGTACTGGTGCGTGAAGTGTACAGGTGCGTGAAGTGTACAGGTGCGTGGAGTGTACTGGTGCGTGAAATGTACAGGTGCGTGAAGTGTACAGGTGCGTGGAGTGTACTGGTGCGTGAAGTGTACAGGTGCGTGAAGTGTACAGGTGCGTGAAGTGTACAGGTGCGTGAAGTGTACAGGTGCGTGAAGTGTACAGGTGCGTGAAGTGTACAGGTGCGTGAAGTGTACTGGTGCGTGAAGTGTACAGGTGCGTGAAGTGTACAGGTGCGTGGAGTGTACAAGTGCCTGGAGTGTACTGGTGCGTGAGGTGTACAGGTGCGTGAAGTGTACAGGTGCGTGAAGTGTACAGGTGCGTGAAGTGTACAGGTGCGTGGAGTGTACTGGTGCGTGAAGTGTACAGGTGCGTGAAGTGTAAAGGAGCGTGGAGTGTACAGGTGCGTGGAGTGTCGTGGTGCGTGAAGTGTACAGGTGCGTGAAGTGTACAGGTGCGTGGAGTGTACAGGTGCGTGAAGTGTACAGGTGCGTGAAGTGTACAGGTGCGTGGAGTGTACAGGTGCGTGAAGTGTACAGGTGCGTGAAGTGTACAGGTGCGTGAAGTGTACAGGTGTGTGAAGTGCACAGGTGTGTGAAGTGTACAGGTGCGTGGAGTGTACAGGTGTGTGAAGTGTACAGGTGCGTGGAGTGTACAGGTGTGTGAAGTGTACAGGTGTTTGAAGTGTACAGGTGCGTGGAGTGTACAGGTGCGTGAAGTGTACAGGTGCGTGAAGTGTACAGGTGTGTGAAGTGTACAGGTGCGTGAAGTGTAAAGGTGCGTGAAGTGTACAGGTGTGTGAAGTGTACAGGTGCGTGAAGTGTACAGGTGCGTGAAGTGTACAAGTGGGTGAAGTGTGCTGGCTCGTGAAGTGTACAGGTGCGTGAAGTGTACAGGTGCGTGAAGTGTACAGGGGCGTGAAGTGTACAGGTGCGTGAAGTGTACAGGTGCGTGAAGTGTACTGGTGCGTGAAGTGTACTGGTGCGTGAAGTGTACAGGTGCGTGAAGTGTACTGGTGCGTGAAGTGTACAGGTGCGTGAAGTGTACAGGTGCGTGAAGTGTACTGGTGCGTGAAGTGTACTGGTGAGTGAAGTGTACAGGTGCGTGAAGTGTACAGGTGCGTGGAGTGTACTGGTGCGTGAAATGTACAGGTGCGTGAAGTGTACAGGTGCGTGGAGTGTACTGGTGCGTGAAGTGTACAGGTGCGTGAAGTGTACAGGTGCGTGAAGTGTACAGGTGCGTGAAGTGTACAGGTGCGTGAAGTGTACAGGTGCGTGAAGTGTACAGGTGCGTGAAGTGTACTGGTGCGTGAAGTGTACAGGTGCGTGAAGTGTACAGGTGCGTGGAGTGTACAGGTGCCTGGAGTGTACTGGTGCGTGAGGTGTACAGGTGCGTGAAGTGTACAGGTGCGTGAAGTGTACAGGTGGGTGAAGTGTGCTGGCTCGTGAAGTGTACAGGTGCGTGAAGTGTACAGGTGCGTGAAGTGTACAGGGGCGTGAAGTGTACAGGTGCGTGAAGTGTACAGGTGCGTGAAGTGTACTGGTGCGTGAAGTGTACTGGTGCGTGAAGTGTACAGGTGCGTGAAGTGTACTGGTGCGTGAAGTGTACAGGTGCGTGAAGTGTACAGGTGCGTGAAGTGTACTGGTGCGTGAAGTGTACTGGTGCGTGAAGTGTACAGGTGCGTGAAGTGTACAGGTGCGTGGAGTGTACTGGTGCGTGAAATGTACAGGTGCGTGAAGTGTACAGGTGCGTGGAGTGTACTGGTGCGTGAAGTGTACAGGTGCGTGAAGTGTACAGGTGCGTGAAGTGTACAGGTGCGTGAAGTGTACAGGTGCGTGAAGTGTACAGGTGCGTGAAGTGTACAGGTGCGTGAAGTGTACTGGTGCGTGAAGTGTACAGGTGCGTGAAGTGTACAGGTGCGTGGAGTGTACAGGTGCCTGGAGTGTACTGGTGCGTGAGGTGTACAGGTGCGTGAAGTGTACAGGTGCGTGAAGTGTACAGGTGCGTGAAGTGTACAGGTGCGTGGAGTGTACTGGTGCGTGAAGTGTACAGGTGCGTGAAGTGTAAAGGAGCGTGGAGTGTACAGGAGCGTGGAGTGTCGTGGTGCGTGAAGTGTACAGGTGCGTGAAGTGTACAGGTGCGTGGAGTGTACAGGTGCGTGAAGTGTACAGGTGCGTGAAGTGTACAGGTGCGTGGAGTGTACAGGTGCGTGAAGTGTACAGGTGCGTGAAGTGTACAGGTGCGTGAAGTGTACAGGTGTGTGAAGTGCACAGGTGTGTGAAGTGTACAGGTGCGTGGAGTGTACAGGTGTGTGAAGTGTACAGGTGCGTGGAGTGTACAGGTGTGTGAAGTGTACAGGTGTTTGAAGTGTACAGGTGCGTGGAGTGTACAGGTGCGTGAAGTGTACAGGTGCGTGAAGTGTACAGGTGTGTGAAGTGTACAGGTGCGTGAAGTGTAAAGGTGCGTGAAGTGTACAGGTGTGTGAAGTGTACAGGTGCGTGAAGTGTACAGGTGCGTGAAGTGTACAGGTGCGTGAAGTGTAAAGGTGCGTGAAGTGTACAGGTGTGTGAAGTGTACAGGTGCGTGAAGTGTTCAGGTGCGTGAAGTGTACAGGTGCGTGGAGTGTACAGGTGCGTGAAGTGTACAGGTGTGTGAAGTGTACAGGTACGTGAAGTGTACAGGTGTGTGAAGTGTACAGGTACGTGAAGTGTACAGGTGTGTGAAGTGTACAGGTGCGTGAAGTGTACAGGTGCGTGAAGTGTACAGGTGTGTGAAGTGTACATATGCTTGAAGTGTACAGGTGTGTGAAGTGTACAGGTGCGTGAAGTGTACAGGTGCGTGGAGTGTACAGGTGCGTGAAGTGTACAGGTGCGTGAAGTGTACAGGTGCGTGAAGTGTACAGGTGCGTGAAGTGTACTGGTGCGTGAAGTGTACTGGTGCGTGAAGTGTACAGGTGCGTGAAGTGTACTGGTGCGTGAAGTGTACAGGTGCGTGAAGTGTACAGGTGCGTGAAGTGTACTGGTGCGTGAAGTTTACTGGTGCGTGAAGTGTACAGGTGCGTGAAGTGTACAGGTGCGTGGAGTGTACTGGTGCGTGAAATGTACAGGTGCGTGAAGTGTACAGGTGCGTGGAGTGTACAGGTGCGTGAAGTGTACAGGTGCGTGAAGTGTACAGGTGCGTGAAGTGTACAGGTGCGTGAAGTGTACTGGTGCGTGAAGTGTACAGGTGCGTGAAGTGTACAGGTGCGTGGAGTGTACAGGTGCCTGGAGTGTACTGGTGCGTGAGGTGTACAGGTGCGTGAAGTGTACAGGTGCGTGAAGTGTACAGGTGCGTGAGGTGTACAGGTGCGTGAAGTGTACAGGTGCGTGAAGTGTACAGGTGCGTGAAGTGTACAGGTGCGTGGAGTGTACTGGTGCGTGAAGTGTACAGGTGCGTGAAGTGTAAAGGAGCGTGGAGTGTACAGGTGCGTGGAGTGTCGTGGTGCGTGAAGTGTACAGGTGCGTGAAGTGTACAGGTGCGTGGAGTGTACAGGTGCGTGAAGTGTACAGGTGCGTGAAGTGTACAGGTGCGTGGAGTGTACAGGTGCGTGAAGTGTACAGGTGCGTGAAGTGTACAGGTGCGTGAAGTGTACAGGTGTGTGAAGTGCACAGGTGTGTGAAGTGTACAGGTGCGTGGAGTGTACAGGTGTGTGAAGTGTACAGGTGCGTGGAGTGTACAGGTGTGTGAAGTGTACAGGTGTTTGAAGTGTACAGGTGCGTGGAGTGTACAGGTGCGTGAAGTGTACAGGTGCGTGAAGTGTACAGGTGTGTGAAGTGTACAGGTGCGTGAAGTGTAAAGGTGCGTGAAGTGTACAGGTGTGTGAAGTGTACAGGTGCGTGAAGTGTACAGGTGCGTGAAGTGTACAGGTGCGTGAAGTGTAAAGGTGCGTGAAGTGTACAGGTGTGTGAAGTGTACAGGTGCGTGAAGTGTTCAGGTGCGTGAAGTGTACAGGTGCGTGGAGTGTACAGGTGCGTGAAGTGTACAGGTGTGTGAAGTGTACAGGTACGTGAAGTGTACAGGTGTGTGAAGTGTACAGGTACGTGAAGTGTACAGGTGTGTGAAGTGTACAGGTGCGTGAAGTGTACAGGTGCGTGAAGTGTACAGGTGTGTGAAGTGTACATATGCTTGAAGTGTACAGGTGTGTGAAGTGTACAGGTGCGTGAAGTGTACAGGTGCGTGAAGTGTACAGGTGTGTGAAGTGTACAGGTGCGTGAAGTGTACAGGTGCGTGAAGTGTACAGGTGCGTGAAGTGTACAGGTGCGTGAAGTGTACAGGTGCGTGGGGTGTACAGGTGCGTGGAGTGTACAGGTGCGTGAAGTGTACAGGTGCGTGAAGGGTACAGGTGCGTGGAGTGTACTGGTGCGTGAAGTGTACAGGTGCGTGAAGTGTACAGGTGCGTGGAGTGTACTGGTACGTGAAGTGTACAGGTGCGTGAAGTGTACAGGTGCATGAAGTGTACAGGTGCGTTAAGTGTAAAGGTGCGTGAAGTGTAAAGGTGCGTGAAGTGTACAGGTGTGTGAAGTGTTCAGGTGCGTGAAGTGTACAGGTGCGTGAAGTGTACAGGTGCGTGAAGTGTACAGGTGCGTGAAGTGTACAGGTGCGTGAAGTGTACAGGTACGTAAAGTGTACAGGTGTGTGAAGTGTACAGGTGTAAGTGTACAGGTGTGTGAAGTGTACAGGTGCGTGAAGTGTACAGGTGCGTGAAGTGTACTGGTGCGTGAAGTGTACAGGTGCGTGAAGTGTACAGGTGCGTGAAGTGTACAGGTGCGTGGGGTGTACAGGTGCGTGGAGTGTACAGGTGCGTGAAGTGTACAGGTGCGTGAAGTGTACAGGTGCGTGGAGTGTACTGGTGCGTGAAGTGTACAGGTGCGTGAAGTGTACAGGTGCGTGGAGTGTACTGGTGCGTGAAGTGTACCTGTGCGTGAAGTGTACAGGTGCGTGAAGTGTAAAGGTGCGTGAAGTGTAAAGGTGCGTGAAGTGTACAGGTGTGTGAAGTGTACAGGTGCGTGAAGTGTACAGGTGCGTGAAGTGTACAGGTGCGTGAAGTGTACAGGTGCGTGAAGTGTACAGGTACGTGAAGTGTACAGGTGTGTGAAGTGTACAGGTGTAAGTGTACAGGTGTGTGAAGTGTACATGTGCTTGAAGTGTACAGGTGTGTGAAGTGTACAAGTGCGTGAAGTGTACAGGTGTGAAGTGTACAGGTGTGTGAAGTGTACAGGTGCGTGAAGTGTACAGGTGCGTGAAGTGTACAGGTGCGTGAAGTGTACAGGTGCGTGAAGTGTACAGGTACGTGAAGTGTACAGGTGTGTGAAGTGTACAGGTGTAAGTGTACAGGTGTGTGAAGTGTACATGTGCTTGAAGTGTACAGGTGTGTGAAGTGTACAAGTGCGTGAAGTGTACAGGTGTGTGAAGTGTACGGGTGTGTGAAGTGTACAGGTGCGTGAAGTGTACAGGTGCGTGAAGTGTACAGGTGCGTGAAGTGTACAGGTGCGTGAAGTGTACAGGTGCATGAAGTGTACAGGTGTGTGAAGTGTACAGGTGCGTGAAGTGTACAGGTGCGTGAAGTGTACAGGTGCGTGAAGTGTACAGGTGCGTGAAGTGTACCAGTGCGTGAAGTGTACCAGTGCGTGAAGTGTACAGGTGCGTGAAGTGTACAGGTGTGTGAAGTGTACCGGTGCGTGAAGTGTACAGGTGTGTGAAGTTTACCGGTGCGTGAAGTGTACCGGTGTGTGAAGTGTACCAGTGTGTGAAGTGTACCGGTGTGTGAAGTGTACAGGTGCGTGAAGTGTACAGGTGCATGAAGTGTACAGGTGTGTGAAGTCTACAGGTGCGTGGAGTGTACCAGTGCGTGAAGTGTACAGGTGCGTGAAGTGTACAGGTGCGTGAAGTGTACAGGTGCGTGAAGTGTACAGATGCGTGAAGTGTATAGGTGCGTGGAGTGTACAGGTGCGTGAAGTGTACAGATGCGTGAAGTGTACAGGTGCGTGGAGTGTACAGGTGCGTGAAGTGTACAGGTGCGTGAAGTGTACAGGTGAGTGAAGTGTACAGGTGGGTGAAGTGTACAGGTGCGTGGAATGTACAGGTGCGTTGAGTGTACAGGTGCGTGAAGTGTACAGGTGCGTGAAGTGTACAGGTGCGTGAAAGGTACAGGTGCGTGAAGTGTACAGGTGCGTGGAATGTACAGGTGCGTGGAGTGTACAGGTGCGTGAAGTGTACAGGTGCGTGAAGTGTACAGGTGCGTAAAGTGTACAGGTGCGTAAAGTGTACAGGTGGGTGAAGTGTACAGGTGCGTGGAATGTACAGGTGCGTGAAGTGTACAGGTGCGTGAAGTGTACAGGTGCGTGAAGTGTACAGGTGCGTGAAGTGTACAGGTGCGTGAAGTGTACAGGTGTGTGAAGTGTACAGGTGGGTGAAATAGTTTAACAAAGGGGATATTAAAGTGTTCAACTTTAATTTTAAAGTTGAACTTTAAATATTGGTTTGGAAAAAAATTGTTGATAATTCATGGAGCAGTTTACAGGGTTGTTAGCACAGATACACACACACATATTATATATATATATATATATATATATATATATATATATATATATATATATATATATATATATATATATATATATATATATATATATTATTAAATATGACCGAAAAAGTAAGATTAATAATTCTAACACGAATTTTCTCAATCTTTCGTACATTACGCTTCACTGTTGGAGGTAAATCAAAAATCACTTCTCCAAAATTCATTTTTATTTCTAGTCTGACACGACACGGGCGCGTTTCGTAAAACTTATTACATTTTCAAAGACTTCACAAATACACAACTGATTAGAACTTGCGTTTCCCTTATTTTATATCTACATTTGAGTGAGGTGGGAAGGGTGATGTGGCATTACATTTGAGTGAGGTGGGAAGGGTGATGTGGCATTAACACAAGACAGAACACTAGGGGATATTAATAGGGTATTAAAAGTATCAACACAAGACAGAACAGAAACAATGGGTATTGAATAGAAGTGTTTGTAGAAAGCCTATTGGTCCATATTTCTTGATGCTTCTATATTGGAGCGGAGTCTTGAGGTGGGTAGAATATAGTTGTGCAATAATTGGCTGTTGATTGCTGGTGTTGACTTCTTGATGTGTAGTGCCTCGCAAACGTCAAGCCGCCTGCTATCGCTGTATCTATCGATGATTTCTGTGTTGTTTACTAGGATTTCTCTGGCGATGGTTTGGTTATGGGAAGAGATTATATGTTCCTTAATGGAGCCCTGTTGTTTATGCATCGTTAAACGCCTAGAAAGAGATGTTGTTGTCTTGCCTATATACTGGGTTTTTTGGAGCTTACAGTCCCCAAGTGGGCATTTGAAGGCATAGACGACGTTAGTCTCTTTTAAAGCGTTCTGTTTTGTGTCTGTAGAGTTTCTCATGAGTAGGCTGGCCGTTTTTCTGGTTTTATAGTAAATCGTCAGTTGTATCCTCTGATTTTTGTCTGTAGGGATGACGTTTCTATTAACAATATCTTTCAGGACCCTTTCCTCTGTTTTATGAGCTGTGGAAAAGAAGTTCCTGTAAAATAGTCTAATAGGGGGTATAGGTGTTGTGTTAGTTGTCTCTTCGGAGGTTGCATGGCTTTTCACTTTCCTTCTTATGATGTCTTCGATGAAACCATTGGAGAAGCCGTTATTGACTAGGACCTGCCTTACCCTACAGAGTTCTTCGTCGACTTGCTTCCATTCTGAGCTGTGGCTGAGAGCACGGTCGACGTATGCGTTAACAACACTCCTCTTGTACCTGTCAGGGCAGTCGCTGTTGGCATTTAGGCACATTCCTATGTTTGTTTCCTTTGTGTAGACTGCAGTGTGGAAACCTCCGCCCTTTTCCATGACTGTTACATCTAGAAAAGGCAGCTTCCCATCCTTCCCATCCTTCCTGTGGACGAGACAATCGGAATGATAGCCGACAGAGTGTATCGTGATCCAGCCTGTACTCCTCTTGACATGCCAGAAAGTATTCTGAGGAAACTACTCCAAGCTTGTACTAAAGAGGCACCCTTCTTGAGCCCGGATGGGCACATGTATAAGCAAGTAGATGGGGTCGCCATGGGTTCTCCCCTAGGTGTCCTGTTTGCAAACTTCTACATGGGTACCATCGAGCAAAAAGTCTTAGTCGACATGAACTTGAAACCGGCCATATACTGCAGGTATGTTGACGACATTTTTACACAGGTACCTGATGTCAGACATCTGCAAGAGCTGAAGGAGGCATTTGAGCAGAGTTCCGTGCTGCGTTTCACTTACGAGACGGAAAAGGATGGGAAGCTGCCTTTTCTAGATGTAACAGTCATGGAAAAGGGCGGAGGTTTCCACACTGCAGTCTACACAAAGGAAACAAACAGGAATGTGCCTAAATGCCAACAGCGACTGCCCTGACAGGTACAAGAGGAGTGTTGTTAACGCATACGTCGACCGTGCTCTCAGCCACAGCTCAGAATGGAAGCAAGTCGACGAAGAACTCTGTAGGGTAAGGCAGGTCCTAGTCAATAACGGCTTCTCCAATGGTTTCATCGAAGACATCATAAGAAGGAAAGTGAAAAGCCATGCAACCTCCGAAGAGACAACTAACACAACACTTATACCCCCTATTAGACTATTTTACAGGAACTTCTTTTCCACAGCTCATAAAACAGAGGAAAGGGTCCTGAAAGATATTGTTAATAGAAACGTCATCCCTACAGACAAAAATCAGAGGATACAACTGACGATTTACTATAAAACCAGAAAAACGGCCAGCCTACTCATGAGAAACTCTCCAGACACAAAACAGAACGCTTTAAAAGAGACTAACGTCGTCTATGCCTTCAAATGCCCACTTGGGGACTGTAAGCTCCAAAAAACCCAGTATATAGGCAAGACAACAACATCTCTTTCTAGGCGTTTAACGATGCATAAACAACAGGGCTCCATTAAGGAACATATAATCTCTTCCCATAACCAAACCATCGCCAGAGAAATCCTAGTAAACAACACAGAAATCATCGATAGATACAGCGATAGCAGGCGGCTTGACGTTTGCGAGGCACTACACATCAAGAAGTCAACACCAGCAATCAACAGCCAATTATTGCACAACTATATTCTACCCACCTCAAGACTCCGCTCCAATATAGAAGCATCAAGAAATATGGACCAATAGGCTTTCTACAAACACTTCTATTCAATACCCATTGTTTCTGTTCTGTCTTGTGTTGATACTTTTAATACCCTATTAATATCCCCTAGTGTTCTGTCTTGTGTTAATGCCACATCACCCTTCCCACCTCACTCAAATGTAATGCCACATCACCCTTCCCACCTCACTCAAATGTAGATATAAAATCAGGGAAACGCAAGTTCTAATCAGTTGTGTATTTGTGAAGTCTTTGAAAATGTAATAAGTTTTACGAAACGCGCCCGTGTCGCGTCAGACTAGAAATAAAAATGAATTTTGGAGAAGTGATTTTTGATTTACCTCCAACAGTGAAGCGTAATGTACGAAAGATTGAGAAAATTCGTGTTAGAATTATTAATCTTACTTTTTCGGTCATATTTAATAATATATGTCTACAGGAAAGACTGCTACCAAAATATACTAATATATATATATATATATATATATATATATATATATATATATATATATATATATATATATATATATATATATATATATATATATATATATACATATAAAAGTTTGTGAGGGTACCACCTCTGGTGCCAATGTGGGGACCCATTGCCTCGGAGAAGAAAATAAAAAGTATTCAGAGGAGACCTTGTGGTTTCTCGAACGCTAATATTATCTTCTCCTACCACCCCCATTCTTTTGTATGTACACATATATATTTACTTTATATGAACTTTGTTACAAAAAAGGAGTTACATATGGGTTACAAAGATGGTTATCATAGGTTGTCGAGTTCCTCCAGCTCCTCAGATGGCGGGCAGGAACCCTGGATGCAGTGCGCATTTCCCCTCTGTATCGCCACACTGAGGCGCTGGAAAAGAAAGCTTGCAGCTCTCGGGTCCCTTGTTGTTTCAATGAGCCTAGAACCCAGTTCCTTCAAAAAACTGGTAGCATTTTTACCCCAGGCGCCGAGCGTTTCAGAAGCAATGGGGACAAAATTGTAGTGGTGAACCAGTTCTCTATACTTACGGGATTTGGCTGCTTCCCTGTGGGTGGCAGCGCCACTTTGGTTCTGCAACACTGAGGTTATTGTAGGTGTTAGCCAGGGTTGATACGCACGTGTAGTCTCATACCAACTGCTTGCCATTCTTCCAGGGGTTCACTGTGATACCATCCGGGCGACCAATAAGAGCATCAGAGTTACGGGGCGTTAGGTAACGGGGCTCTCTTTCAGCTGGGCATCCAGCTGTGGTGAGGCTCCTCTTGATGATGTCGTTAACTTCACTGTGCCTCGAGTGCCATCCCTCTGTGCTTTGGCAGAGTAGGCCATGGTGGCCGTACCTGTCAGCCACCACCTCGCCGCAAATACACCTATATCTGGTGTGGATTGGGGCAGCAAGGCGGAAGGCCACAGCAATTCGGAGGGCGTGTGGTGTGAGACACGTGCCAGTTGCCGACATTGGGGTTGCTAACAGGAAATCCCCTGCATGTGGTGCTGCGACTGCTGTGAGGCGAGCAATGTCGTGTTGTGTTGTTGCAGCACCCAGGCACTCTGCAGCAACTTGGTCTACAATGGGACCATCCCAGCTGGATTGCTTGTGGGCTTTTGGGGATGGTGGTTGAGGTGATTGGCCTGGACGAGAGGCCCACTCTGTGGCACAGCGTGTAAAATTGGGATCATGTACACCTGCCAGCTGATGTAAGTGGGCAGGTAGAATTTCCTTCACAAGGTCGTCGGATGCTGATAAGGAGGACAGGAAGGCTGGAACAGCGATTTGCGTTGCTGTTCGAACTCCGAGGCCCCCAAGTCTTACGGGAAGAGAGGCTTGTTTCCACTGTAGGTCATCGAGAGAGAGGTTAAGGGCTTTTTCTAGCATTGATTTCAGTAACCGGTCATACTCACTTAGTTTTTGGCTACTGTAAGATGGTGAACACCTCAGAAAGTAGGTTAACCTGGGGAGGGACAGACATCTGGTGATGAGGTAGAGTGCATCATGAGCATCAATATCCTCAATCCTCCCATCCATCCTCTTAAGGTCGGCGATTTTCTTATCAAGGACCTCATCGATGGCTTTCAACCCCAGGGGAGCTCCTAGGAGTGTGCTGTCTTCAGGTTTAGTTTTATGGATATTTGGCAGAAGACCCTCTATTCTCTCTACGATGCCCTGGTTGGAACATATTATTTCACATTTAGAAGGGTTCAGGGTGAGGCCTAAAACTGCACCTTGCTCCTGGATTTTTCTGATGTCCTCCAGGAGGGAGTCTTGGGAACCAGCTAGGGTACCATCATCCAAGAACCAGATGTTAAGCTTTCTGGACAGGACCTCTGTGACTTGTTTGATGACTAAGCAGAAAAGGAGAGGAGCAAGGGGGTCACCCTGTTGGACGCCTTCTCGCGAGTCAATTTCATGTTCGCCAAAAAGTAGCTTAAGATCCATACTGTAGCATGAATGTACAAAAGGGTAGAGGGAAGGGAAATGACTATGAACCGCACGGAGTACAGCATCCCTCCGCACCAAATTGAAGGCATTTTTGAAATCTAGCTTGATAAGGGCCTTTTCGTCTGTGATGTTGGCGATGAAGGCTCGAGCTGCATGGACTGCCGCCTCACACCCTTGTGGAATGCCAAACCCGAGCTGATTTGGCTTCAGCATGTTGACCGCTGCATCACTAACTGTTCTTGCAGCTGCCTTTGCGACGAGACGCCGGAAAGAATTGCCCACAGCTATTGGCCTGATCCCTCCATCCTTTTTCTTTAGAGCACAGAGAGATGCGCCAAAAAAGATAGGTCTTATGGACGCTGGTATGTTGCCAGCTAGACATGTGTTGGTGAATCTGGTTAGTTCCACCAAGAGGTTCTTTGCAATGTCACCCAGTGCAGGGTTGAGCATTTGCTTGAGGTGGTTGGGTTTTAGTCCTGTGAACCCACCTGCTGATCCTGTAGGGAAGGACATGGCTGCTTTATGGACCACAGATTCAGCCACCCAGAGAGGTTCTGCTCCGGTAGCCCCCACTTGTACAATGTCGTCCTCACGCGGAGCCCTGGGTGGGTGTTTCTCCCTTAGGGCTTGAGCTGTTGCGGCATCTCTGTCGGCAATTGAGTCCTCACTGGTGATGACTCGTATTGCGCCAATAGTGTTTCCTTCTTCTATTTTCTTGGTGACTGATGTTCTGATTTTTGATGTCTCGGATATGCCACTGTTGCTCTTCCTGCCGTGGGTGTTTCTCGCGCGAGTGGGAAGGCGCACCTGGTTGTCCTCCCTGGGAAAATCATTTATAGCTTTGATGACTGAGGCAGCTAAGGTTTTGTCTCTCCTTGCAAGGGTGGCTAGACATATGTTGCCAAACATTAGGAGGTTGTTCCATGCTTGGGTCGTTCCAGGAGAGTATATATATATATATATATATATATATATATATATATATATATATATATATATATATATATATATATATATATATATATATATATATATATATATAAATATATATATATATATATATATATATATATATATATATATATGTCGTACCTAGTAGCCAGAACACACTTGTCAGCCTACTATGCAAGGCCCGATTTGCCTAATAAGCCAAGTTTTACTTAATTAATATATTTTCTCAAAATTGTTTCTAATGAAATGATAAAGCTACCCATTTCATTATGTATGAGGTCAATTTTTTTTATTGGAGTTAAAATTAATGTAGATATATGACCGAACCTAACCAACCCTACCTAACCTAACCTAACATATCTTTATAGGTTAGGTTAGGTTAGGTAGCCGAAAAAGTTAGGTTAGGTTAGGTTAGGTAGGTTAGGTAGTCGAAAAAACATTAATTCATGAAATCTTGGCTTATTAGGCAAATCGGGCCTTGCATAATAGGCTGAGAAGTGTGTTCTGGCTACTAGGTACGACATATATATATATATATATATATATATATATATATATATATATATATATATATATATATATATATATATATATATATATATATACATATATAAATATAATATAAATAAATAAATATATAAATAATATAAATATACATATAAATAAATAAATATATATATATATATATATATATATGTCCATTATTATGTAGCTCCAAGTCTATTATCCTAGTGACAATATTGTATATCAAAACCGACCATCAAGGAGTCCCTGGCTGTGTTTCTGCCTACACCGCTGCACCTGTTGGTGATGAGTGTGGCTCACACACACCCGCAGGTCTGGCCAGGTAACTCCACCAAACTTGTTCCGGACAATATATGTTTTTTTTATATATATCTCCACAAACTCTGACCAGTCTCGCGATCTTCGCTTTCCAATGTTTACCTTTTGTTTACCTCTGTATGGGTTCGGACCCCGTCTCTGTAGGCGCTGGCCCCTCCCCCTCGCATCCTGGTGCTGACCACTGGCTCTCTCCTTCAGACTGTGGCCGGGGCACTCCAGCGCCCACAACAACCTGGGCACACTTCTTAACGACACCTCGGAGGCCGAGAACCACTTCCGGATGGCCCTGAAGGCCCACCCACACCACGCCCACGCCTACTACAACTTGGCCAACCTCAGACAGTAAGTGACATTTAAGTTACACCATCTTTCGTGTCCTCTGCTTTCTGGTTAACCTCTTACAGCAGATACGTGATCATTTCTGACTGCCTACACCCTCCACGCCCCACACGAGCACAAGTTGTACACCTCACAGGAGGAACAGTATCAGCTTAGTTACACCGTACCGAACCGTACCTAGTTACACCGTACCGAACCGTACCAGTACCGTACCTAGTTACACCGTACCGAACCGTACCTAGTTACACCGTACCGAACCGTACCAGTACCGTACCTAGTTACACCGTACCGAACCGTACCAGTACCGTACCTAGTTACACCGTTGTATGGTACACAGTCCACCCACCACAGTACACACCATTTATACATATGCTACACACCTCCACCAACCTAACCTAGCAACGTCAGTAGTTCATGTTCTTAGTATAATAAAAAATTGATTAGAATAAACAAATTTGAAAATAAATAGTTAAAAATAACGAAAATCACTCTGCCTGTTAGTCAAATGGGCCCCTTGCATACTAGGCCAAGTAGTCCGGCTCTGGCTTAGGAACCCTTGGGTTCCCTTAGCTTATGTTCTGTGGCTTAAACCTGGACTAGAGGAAATAGTTGACCACATCACCCGAATGCACTCGGGCATGGGGTTATATGAGTGCATAAGACTCTCCCCATGCTTATTGTTGGCTGGTGGTACAGTGGTACAGCACTCAGCTTTGTGGGGTGGTGGTACAGTGGTACAGCACTCTGCTTTGTGGGGTGGTGGTACAGTGGTACAGCACTCAGCTTTGTGGGGTGGTGGTACAGTGGTGCAGCACTCAGTTTTGTGGGGTGGTGGTACAGTGGTACAACACTCAGCTTTGTGGGGTGGTGGTACAGTGGTACAGCACTCTGCTTTGTGGGGTGGTGGTACAGTGGTACAGCACTCTGCTTTGTGGGGTGGTGGTACAGTGGTACAGCACTCAGCTTTGTGGGGTGGTGGTACAGTGGTACAGCACTCAGCTTTGTGGGGTGGTGGTACAGTGGTGCAGCACTCAGTTTTGTGTGGTGGGGGTACAGTGGTACAGCACTCAGCTTTGTGGGGTGGGGGTACAGTGGTACAGCACTCAGCTTTGTGGGGTGGGGGTACAGTGGTACAGCACTCAGCTTTGTGGGGTGGGGGTACAGTGGTACACCACTCAGCTTTGTGGGGTGGTGGTACAGTGGTACAGCACTCAGCTTTGTGGGGTGGGGGTACAGTGGTACAGCACTCAGCTTTGTGGGGTGGGGGTACAGTGGTACACCACTCAGCTTTGTGGGGTGGTGGTACAGTGTTACAGCACTCAGCTTTGTGGGGTGGTGGTACAATGGTACAGCACTCAGCTTTGCATTACCCTGGCAGAAGAATTAGTCCCAGCAAGGGCATTTGGAACTTTCAAGTATATATATATATATATATATATATATATATATATATATATATATATATATATATATATATATATATATATATATATATATATATATATATTGTGACGGTAACGCGTTGGTGTTCGGCTGTTTAAGGCTAGGGGTATGGCCTCGTCACATAGTTATTAAAAATAAATAGAAAAACTGGAACTTCGTCTGTGGTAAGGTAAGGAGAAGACACACAAAACACAAGTAAATTTTAACAATGAAATTTTAATTACGTTAAATAAATCAAAACATGAAAAAATGGACAAACAAATTCGTATAATAAAATCAATCAATCAAAATAATAAGAATAATTAAATGACACAATGAAAAGTTACGTTAAGACAAAATAACAAGAAGTGCAATACAAAAATAAAGGTAAGGTGCTGGAATATTGGCTTTAAGCTACCACCTCTCTCAGTACACGCTAACGTCTAGCCGGGAGAAGTGTTAACTGTGGAAGCACAGAATATTCTGAGGTCTGAGGTCGTGGCGACCCCAGACATCAAGTAGTATGGGGGGGGGGCGAGTGCAGTTGCAGCCAGACCGCCGACCAATCAGCGGAGCCGGTAGCGATCAACAGGTAGTTTGGCGGTTTGAGTCTGAACAGGTGTCCCTGGCTGCATACGTTTTGCGCTCTGGCAAACCTTGCTGGTGTTGTTGTCGTTGTTGGACATTTCTTCCATAGTAGTTTTATATAATTTCAACGACGTAATTGTGGAGGGAAGAGCAGGCTCAATCTCTTGAAGGAGATTATCGTCACAACTCTCCCCCGAAGCCTGCGGTTCTGGAAGAAGTACGTCGTTATGTGGTGGAGTAATGGATGGAGTCGCTTCTACTTCATAAACTCTGGAGAGATCATGGGCTAAGATGTTGTCAGACTCTTGGTATAGCGTGTCTCCAGGTTGAATTTCTGCAGTTAGCAAGCCCATAGTAGAAGACGTTGAGATGAGAAGTGGGCGTGCTGCAGGAGGTGTAGGGTGGTGTGGTCCGTATTGATGGTGGACCGAGCACTTTTCAGGTGTGGAGTGAAGTGCTGAAGCTTCAGGATGAGGAAGAGTAGCTCCTTGCCAATTGTTCCGTAGTTCCTTGTAGCAGTAGTCGCTGACAGGTGTATTCTTCTCGGCTCGTTGCTGCATCACGACACCACCAACGTCGGTACCATTGGCGTCGACATGGAGGATGAAGGGCTTATCTGACGAGGTGAGAGTGGAATTAGAAGAGGGCAAAGGAGCACGATTATTATCCTGAAAGCATTTGGGAAGATCATTAAGGATTTCGGAATTAGAAAGCGCTGACTCCTTGTCAGTGCTTTCGGGAGGAGAAGCTGGGAAGGTCTCACTGTGGATGTAGGGTTCTGTGAAGGTAGAACAATTAGTCAGGACAGTGGGAGGAGTACCATTATATTGCTTCAGGAGGTTGACGTGGCACAGCTGGGTCTTCCGCCGCCTATCTGGAGTCTCTATTACGTAGTTGTTATTATTCCTGCACTCTTTGACGCAGTAGGGTCCTGAAAACCTGTTTTGTAAAGGTGAACCTGGGATAGGGAAATAGGCAAGGACGAAGTCTCCCGGCTTGAATTTTCTTACTTTGCTGGTCTGGTCGTAATGAGTCTTCATTCTCACCTGGGCTTTCAATAGATTATTATGGGCAAAACGGTGGACTCTCTCTAGAATGTGTTGAAGGTTTTGAAGAAACTGGGGCACATTCTGATGCTCACTGAAGGTGGCATCTCTGAGAGAGTCTTTGAAAGCCTTAAGGGGAGTACGGCACTTACGGCCGTAGAGCATCTCATAAGGAGATACTCCTAGGGACTCATTGGGGAGACTTCTGAAAATACACATTATAAGGTCAATCTGCTTATCCCAATCCTTCGAGGTTTCACTACAAAACTTTTTCAAGAGTGCTTTGATAGTCTGATGACTACGTTCAAGAGAACCCTGTGAAGCAGGATGATAGGGGCTGGACAATACCTGTTTGATGTTGAACTCCTCCAGTGTCCTTTTGAAGAGATCACTGGTGAAGTTGGTACCACAGTCGCTTTGAATCTCCCTGGGAAATCCGTATTGAGTGAAGATCTTCAATAGATGTTTTATAACCGTAGCAGCCGTGATGTTCTTCACTGGAACTGCTATGGGAAATCTGGTGGTAGGACACAGGATGGTTAGGATGTAGGCGTTACCTGAACTGGTCCGAGGTAAAGGACCAACACAGTCTATTATGAGTCTGTGGAAAGGTTCCACAGGCACCTGTATGGGAATCAGTGGCGCTCTGGGAATGGAGATGTTCGGTTTGCCTGCCATCTGACATGTATGACACTGTTTTACGTACTGTTTGACGTTATTTACCATACCTGGCCAGTAGTAGTCTTGACGAATTCCATGGTAAGTCTTGTTGAAGCCGTAGTGGGAGAATGCTCCGTGGGCCAGGTGTAGAATAGTGGGCCGCAGGCTGGTGGGAATCACAAGTTGTTCGATGTTGGCCCAATCGTCCTCCTCCTTCAGTTTACTGGGTCTATATCTGCGGTAGAGCAAGTCGTTCTCTAGGAAGAACCCAGGAATACTGTCGGGTTGAGTCTCAGCCTGGAAAAACAATGGTGTTAAAGTAAGATCTTCCCTCTGCAACTTACGGAACTCCAACTTGGTCAGATGCGGGGGGAGTTTCTGAGGGTCTTGAGGGACAGTGGTAGCAGTAGAGTCAGCTGGCTGTGGACGTGCGGCTTGTGCACGGGTGGTCACGAGAACCGGAGGAGAAACTTCATCACTCTCTTGAACCTCTGCTGGAACATACTCTAGAATAGGGTTTATTGGCACAGAGTTACACACCTGGGGTTTGTCCATGACGATCAGGTTGGTCGGTTGCAGGTCTTCTGCCAAGTCGTTGCCTAGGAGAAGTTGCACTCCAGGCATGGGAAAAGGCTTTTCCCTGACGGCGACTTGGACTTCCCCGTTCACGTAGGGACAATCCAGGTGGACTCTGGCGAGAGGGTATGGAGTGGTAGCAGTGAGGTCAGTGATGAAGACAGTTTCTCCGGTGTAGGTGATGTTGGGCACAGCCGACTTCAAGATGATCGATTGAAGAGCCGCTGTGTCCCTCAAGATCTTCAATTTGAAACGTCCCTCCGGATTTGAACCGTTGGCAGAGACAGTTCCAGTATACAGGTGGTTACTGAAAAGAGAAAGATCATTAACATCAACACCAACATTCATCACAGGCTTACCGGACTTAGGAGGAGTTGGTTTGGGTTTTTGTTGGTCAGTGATTCCCTTGTATTGAGACTTACCACACTTGTCTATGGTATGTCCATAGAGTCTACAATACTTGCAGTACAGTTGTGAACCAGCTTGATCGGGGCTCACCTTCTCGTAACTGTACCACGACTTCTTACTGGAGGATGGTTCGGGTGTCAGCCGGTGGATGAGGCTGTAAGTGTCAGCCGACTTAGCACACTTCAGGTAGTCGGTTTCTTCTTTATCTGCTAAGTAGAGGCGGACAGGAGGCGGCACACGCCTCAAGAATTCTTCAACAAGCATCAGGTTGACGAGTTCTGTAAAAGTAGAGACATGTGCTGCTTCCAGCCATTTCATGAAATACCTCCGTTTCGTGTTAGCAAACTCAAGGAAGGTAGTGGTACTTGCCTTCAGGTGGTCACGGAATTTCCTTCTATAACTTTCGGTGGAAAGTAGGTAGGCGTCCAACACTGCTTGTTTCAGAGTGTGGTAGTCATTCTCAGACGCCAGAGTACTGAGTGTGACTGCAGCTCTACCTGTAAGATGGACTCTGAGAAGTGTGGCCCATTGGTCGACAGGCCAACTGAGTTGATTAGCAAGGGTTTCAAAGGTGGTGAAAAACACATCAACTTCTGCTTCTACAAAGGATGGCATTAACTTACTTGCATGCGATATATTAAAACTGACGGGAAGATTGGCAGTAGCTTGCTGGCGTTGAGCGAGGTGTGAAGTTTCCAACGTGTATTCTCGTTGACGACACTCAAGAGCCAGAATCGCTTGTTGCTTGTCATGTTCGCGTTGCATCTCCAACTCGCGTTGTTTGGTTTCAAGCTGTAAGCGTTCCCGCTCCTGGAGTGTTTCAAGCTGTTCTCGTTCCCGTTCACGGAGTAATGCAAACTCACGTTCCTTGAGGGCGATTTCACGTTCTTGTTCGTCTCTTCGTATGGCAGCTGCTTCTCTTTGCTGCTCACGTTCAATCTTGGCCAGCTCTAGTTTGAGTTTCAGCGTTGCCAAATCAGTTTTTTCTGCAATATAGTAAGTTTCATGAGTTTCAGAGTCTATCTTACCTTGCTCTAAATAGTAATCCAGCAACAGGTTGTGTAGGTCATTTTTGTTGGCTTGGTAGGGAACTTCTAGTTGATACTCATGTGCAAGAGTTTGTAATTCAGTCTTCTTGGCACGACTTAAAGTCCCTATTTCACCTGCTGGATTTGTACGGAAAGCTTGGAGACGAAACATGGTGAAATTAGCAAATAAAGGTACACGAATATTCAATAGTGAATGTCAGAAACAGGACAACGTGGCAACTGATACCTATCCTGTGAGATCTTTAACAATTAAAGTTAAGTAAAAGATGTTAAATGATTAAATTAAATCAAGGGCGCAGGAAATCTTGTACCCGGTACTCATGTAAGAGGATAAGGGCAAGAAAATCCTACTAACAAATGAAACAGAGTTTCGAAAACAAATGAAACAGTTAAATGCTTCAAAAGTAAAATTGGTAGTCCAAGGATGTAGGCATACCTTGCCAAGTCTCTATAGGACATAAAGCAAGTTTTTCCTACTGAATTTAATATGATACTTACAGAATTAGCAAACTTTTGTGCTCTGAAAAGTAAGCTAATTCCCTACCGTTGTATGTATCATCATCTCTGACTGACGTGTAGGGGTGCGAGGTGTCAACTGGTGACGAGAACTGCTGCTGAGGTCCCAATTCAGCAACTAAAGTTCGAGCTAGAGGAACTATGGCCCTCTTTGTCCTCCTACAGTCAGATTGCAGAAGATTGGGTACTCTTGACCCGGGGCAGACCACAGTACCAGGGTACCAATATGATGATCTGTCAGAAATGAGAAATATTCAAGGGACAAAGATGGTAAACACGAGTAATAACACGGAGGGAGAGATGACCAATTAAGAGTATGACTGAGGCCTACAGTCACCACGTAATCCAAAGTTGTCTCACCTTCACCATATGTTACTCTCGTAATGCACAATACACCGCACCTTATAAAAAATGAAATTGAATATGAAAAATAGTAAAGCTACTTTAACAAAGTTAAATACGCTTACCATAAATTACCACTTGGCACCAGTACCTGAGTGAAGCTCCCGGACAGGCCCCCATATAACTTGTGACGGTAACGCGTTGGTGTTCGGCTGTTTAAGGCTAGGGGTATGGCCTTGTCACATAGTTATTAAAAAAAAAACAGAAAAACTGGAACTTCGTCTGTGGTAAGGTAAGGAGAAGACACACAAAACACAAGTAAATTTTAACAATGAAATTTTAATTACGTTAAATAAATCAAAACATGAAAAAATGGACAAACAAATTCGTATAATAAAATCAATCAATCAAAATAATAAGAATAATTAAATGACACAATGAAAAGTTACGTTAAGACAAAATAACAAGAAGTGCAATACAAAAATAAAGGTAAGGTGCTGGAATATTGGCTTTAAGCTACCACCTCTCTCAGTATACGCTTACGTCTAGCCGGGAGAAGTGTTAACTGTGGAAGCACAGAATATTCTGAGGTCTGAGGTCGTGGGGACCCCAGACATCAAGTAGTATGGGGGGGGCGAGTGCAGTTGCAGCCAGACCGGCGACCAATCAGCGGAGCTGGTAGCGATCAACAGGTAGTTTGGCGGTTTGAGTCTGAACAGGTGTCCCTGGCTGCATACGTTTTGCGCTCTGGCAAACCTTGCTGGTGTTGTTGTCGTTGTTGGACATTTCTTCCATAGTAGTTTTATATAATTTCAACGACGTAATTGTGGAGGGAAGAGCAGGCTCAATCTCTTGAAGGAGATTATCGTCACAATATATATATATATATATATATATATATATATATATATATATATATATATAAAGAAAAATTTGGGAAGGGAGTATACCATCTCTGGCTGGAAGAAGGGGGACGCTTAGCCTCGCAGGAAACCACACATAACGCATTAGAGGGAATGTAGATCCCCTCCAATACAGTTTATGTGTACTTTTCTCCTACCACCCCCTTCCCTATGATTGTTTTTTGCTTTATTGTATGTACTTAAAGGTTACAAGATATACATTGGTTGATGCAAAGAGTGCTCAAAGGTTGTTGATCTCTTGAAGCTCATCCGCTTCCGGAGAAGAACCGAGGATGCAGCAGGCGTTTGCCCCTCTGGATCGCCACACTGAGACGCTGAAACAAAAAACTGGCAGCTCTTGGGTCTCTGGTGACGTCAATGAGCTTGGAGCCTAATTCCTTTAGAAATCCCAAGGCACTCTTGCCCCAGGGGCCATGCGTCTCAGACGCTATGGGAACAAAGGTGTATTGACCCTCCAGTCGCCTGTATTTGACTGATTTTGCAATTTCCCTGTGGTTGGCCGCCCCACCTGCTTGATCAGCACCGAAGTCCACATAGGTGTCGGGCCAGGGTGGATACACATGTGTAGTCCCACACCAGCTGTTTATATATATATATATATATATATATATATATATATATATATATATATATATATATATATATATATATATATATTATATATATATTATATATATATTATATATATATATATTATATATATTATATATATATTATATATATATTATATATAATCCAAAGCAGTATATAAACATGCACCAATAATCCCCAGCTATATTTCACTGTTCAAAGCGCTATAATTTCGTAACAAATGGCCGCAATTGCTGATATTCAAACTCATCCGAGGTGTTATATAAACACAGCTTTGTGTGAAACTTTTTCTGTAAATCCAATCACATTTGTAAAGTAATTACATCAGTAAACAAAAATAAACAAATACCAAATACAAAGGACAATAACCTAATAACATAAGTATTCTGAGTGACAAAAATCTATCTTCAAAAAGAGACGGAAATTGCATTAAGTTTGGTCGCAATGTAATAAGCTTCCTTATTGCAATAAAAGTGAGGTGGGTAATCTTATTGCTTATCTTATAATCTTATAGTCTTATATCTTATTAAGTCTTATAGTCTTATACACAGGGTTTCCAGGGTTCGTTATCGCTGCATCTGGCCGCGGGTAGCCAGATATTCCCACTTGGGTCAAACTGGGCTCGAATCCCGATATCATTTATTTAAATAACTGGAGAGAAATGGGAGAGTCGGGAGAAGCTAAAAAAAAAGGTGTCCACTGTAATATCTCCCACCTACACCAGGGGAGGGATTCCACTGTAATATCTCCCACCTACACCAGGGGAGGGATTCCACTGTTATATCTTCCTCCTACACCAGGGGAGGGATTCCACTGTTATATCTTCCACCTACACCAGTGGAGGGAGTCCACTGTTATATCTTCCACCTACACCAGGGGAGGGATTCCACTGTTATATCTTCCTCCTACACCAGGGGAAGGAGTCCACCGTTATATCTCCCACCTATACCAGGGGAGGGAGTCCACCGTTATATCTCCCACCTACACCAGGGGAGGGAGTCCACTGTTATATCTCCCACCTACACCAGGGGAGGGAGTCCACCGTTATATCTCCCACCTACACCAGGGGAGGGAGTCCCCCAGTGACATGACTCAAGTGCTCAGTGTTCACCACCTTGGTCAGGTGGAAAAGGCAGTTACACAAAACATAAGCAATTCTTGCAAGGAACACTTTCTCTAACACGATATGGCCCTGGGTCTAAACATGGAGTCTATCTTCACTCTATCTAAACATGGAGTGAATTTCATTCACTCTGGCATTAGAAGCTTCGAACCAGTGACCACCAGAACAGCATGAGCCAGCAGAGCTAACCACTGAGCTACTGAACACTCCACAATATGAGAGAATCTGGAAGATACACAACTGGAATCCATTTAGGCCTCCCACAGGGGTGCCACTGAGCACATATATATGACTGGGGCGTAGATCTCCTAGTTCCTCTGTGCTCAAGTGGCGGCACTTCAGTCTCAATTGGATACCAGTTGGGCATCTACGAGGGCCACTCTTGTT
>NC_091153.1:59230930-59345930 GCF_040958095.1 Procambarus clarkii
AGATATGATAGAGCCCAATAGGCTCAGGAACCTGTACACCTGTTTATTGACGGTTGAGAGGCGGGACCAAAGAGCCAGAGCTCAACCCCTGCAAACACAACTAAGTGAGTACAACTAGGTGAGTACACACACACACACACTCACAGCGTTTTTCCTGATAAGGAACAAATGCGAGAGTGAACGTGAGCGCCGTCCTGCTGGCATGCCGATCGTTACAGAAAAATATACACCCTTGAGAATTTGCCCAGCTTCGCTCCCACCAAATTCAGCCCCCGTTTGTTTTGTTTCACGTTGCAGGCAGTTAGATATCTGAATTATTTAAGCGTCCGAAAAAGAGGTGCTGGTGGCATGGAATTCCTCCCACCAGCTCGTCCTGCCTTTCAACCCAACGAACACTATAGCATTTTGGGAGGATCTGGAAGTGTTACTGGAAGATAATCCTCTCTTCCCTTGTCTCCCCACCAGGCAGCAGGGTCGCATGGTGGAGGCGGTGACGCTGCTGGAGGAGAGTCTACGCCACGATGCAACCAACAGTGATGCCGTGTCGGCCCTGGCTGGGCTCTACAGCGAGGCCGGACGCTCCACGGAGGCCGAGAGCCTCCACCTGGCACTGTTAGCTGCCCGGCCCTCAGACCCGGTGGTCCACAACAACTACGCCGCCTTCCTCCAGAAGATCGGTGAGTCCATCTTGCCGCCGCAACCCCCACCTCTCCTGTAGAGGAATAGTAAGTGCCTCCACTCCCTTATTTCCAACCCTTACTCCGAATGGACGGTACGTTTCAATACTAAACGTAATAAGTACATTCCTGACTGTCTGCATAGCATATATATACTTAATTGTGCTGTTATATTTACCTACCCATATATTCTCATTTTCTGTTAATACACTCAAAATTTATAGGATGAAGTTTTCGTATTCAATTCTATATACATAAGTTTTAAATATAAAGATTTATTTTTCAGTTTTATAAAACAATAGAGATTTTATAAAAAAATTAAAATATCCATCTTAAAATTATAAGATAACCTCAAGATATATCCTGAGTTACTTTATAATTTATTGAGAGACTTTTGTTTTGTTTTATAAAACTGTAATATCAATATAGCTATAGGTTAAGTACTAATTGTAGTTAAGAAGCAATAAATGTTATTTACATGCTTGTCCTTGTTTTACATGTTAAAGTGTATTTTTGTACTATGCCGATAGTCAGGATTGTACTTATTAAATTTAGTATTAAAACGTACTGTCTATTCGGAGGAAGGGCTGCTTATTTCAGCAGACCAGTGAGCCTGTAACTTCCTTACTGCCAGGAATTGGTAAGTATGTGCACTTGTTATTAGAATCGATGTATAATAGGGTCGCCTACTACTACAATATAATGGGCAATGAAACAACCAATTATCAGTGAGAATAATCAAATTATGAGGCCTCCATGTTTCTGCAAACCTCCCACTTGGCTTTGGTTGTTATAACTACTGATGGCAAGTGACGTGTGTGTGTGCTTAAGGCGTCCTGCTGTGCTGCTGGCAATCTGGGTTAAATACCTTCCTTGTACACATACGATTACTCGCACTCCACATCTATACACATGTATAAATGTTGATCTTTCTTCAATATATATAAAATAAATATGATAGGATACATGGAAAAAAACTCCAGAATTTTTCCAACTAGTGGACAATTGCACACCACTGGAGTCTATGTTTTCGGCTCACAATCGGGGATACAGAGTTCGATACCCGGACGGTAGAGAACAGGGAAACAGGGATGGTTTGGCATGTTTGCTTTCATCTGATGCGTCAGATCCCCTAGCAGTAAATAGGTGTCCGTAAGTTAGGTAACTGTTGTGTGTGGCATCCTTGCAAAGATCAGTAATTCGATCAATGGGAGATCTCAGTATAAATTAACTTAAAGTACAGGCTTCCAGTCCCCGGAAAAAGGAATTATATGACTCGACTCCACCCACAAGACATTAAAGGCTTCTCACGTATTTTTTTTTTAATTTCTTAATATCACTAAGAAGTCTCTCTCTCACACACACACACACACACACACACACACACACACACACACACACACACACACACACACACACACCATTGAAACAGAGGATGATAGTACGAGGCTACAAGATGACCTAGACAAACTGAGTGAATGGTCCAACAAATGGTTGTTCAAGTTAAACCCGAGTAAATGTAAAGTAATGAAACTAGGCGGTGGAAACAGGAGGCCAGACACAGGATACAGAATAAGAGATGAAGTACTTAATGAAACGGACATAGAGAAATATCTACGAGTTGATATCACACCAAACCTGTCTCCTGATGCCCACATGAAAAGAATAACGTCTGCAGCATATGCAAAGCTGGCTAACATCAGAACAGCGTTCAGGAACCTGTGTAAGAATCATTCAGAATCTTGTACACCACATATGTAAGACCAATCCTGGAGTATGCGGCCCCAGCATGGAGCCCGTACCTGGTCAAGCACAAGACGAAGCTGGAACAAGTTCAAAGGTATGTCACTAGACTAATCCAAGAACTAAGAGGCATGAGTTACGAGGAAAGGCTACGGGAAAAGCACCTTACGACATTGGAAGACAGAAGAGTAAGGGGAGACATGATCACAACCTACAAAATCCTCAGGGGAATCGACCGGGTTGACAAGGATAAACTATTCAACACTGGTGGTACGCGAACAAGGGGACACAAGAGGAAACTGAGTACCCGCATGAGCCACTGGGACATTAGAAAGAACTTTTTCAGTGTCAGAGTAGTTAATGGATAGAATGCATTAGGCAGTGATGTGGTGTAGGCTGACTCATACACAGTTTAAAATGTAGATATGATAGAGCCCAGTAGGCTCAGGAATCTGTACACCAGTTGATCGACAGTTGAGAGGCGGGACCAAAGAGCCAAAGCTCAACCCCCGCAAGCACAAATAGGTGAGTACAAATAGGTTAGTACACACACACACACATGTATAGATGTGGAGTGCGAGTAATCGTATGTGTACAAGGAACGTATTTAACCCAGTTTGCAGGCAGCAACACGGGTTCTGGAAAGGGAAATCGTGCCTAACTAACCTTTTCGAATTCTATGATAAAATTACAAGGATAAGACAGGACAGAGAAGGTTGGGCAGACTGCATATTTCTAGACTGCCAAAAAGCCTTTGATACAGTACCGCACATGAGACTGCTGTTCAAACTCGAGAGGCAGGCGGGGGTGGGAAGAAAGGCCCTAGCATGGATAAGGAACTACCTAACAGGAAGCAGCCAAAGAGTTACGGTAAGGGGTGAGAAGTCGGACTGGCGAACAGTAACAAGTGGAGTACCACAAGGATCGGTGCTGGGACCAATTCTATTTCTAATATATGTTAACGACAAGTTTACAGGAGTAGAGTTCTACATGTCGATGTTTGCGGATGACGCAAAGTTGATGAGAAGAGTTGTGACAGATGAGGATTGCAGGATTCTCCAAGAGGACCTGAACAGGTTGCAGAGATGATCAGAGAAATGGCTACTGGAGTTCAACACGAGCAAATGTAAAATTATGGAAATGGGACTAGGAGATAGGAGACCAAAGGGACAGTACACAATGAATGGGAACTGCCTACCTGTAACGACGCGAGAAAGAGACCTAGGCGTGGACGTAACACTTAATCTATCTCCTGAACCACATATAAATAGGATAATGACACCAGCGTTCTCTACATTGGCAAAAGTTAGAACATCATTAAGAAACCTTAGTAAGGAGGCATTTAGGGCGCTTTACACTGCCTACGTGAGGCCAGTCTTAGAGTATGCCGCCTCATCATGGAGTCCACATCTGAAGAAACATATAAGAAAACTGGAATAGGTTCAGAGGTTTGTAACGAGACTCGTCCCAGAGTTACGAGGGATGGGGTATGAAGAGCGCCAGAAGGAACTGTGCCTTACGACACTTGAATAAAGAAGGGAGAGAGGGGGGACATGATAGGAACGTATACAATACTCAGGGGGATTGACAGAGTGGACAGAGACGAAATGTTCACATGGAATAGTAACAGAACGAGGGGACATGGGTGGAAGCTGGAAACTCATGAGTCACAGAGATGTTAAGAAGTTTTCTATTAGCGTGAGAGTAGTGGTAAAATGGTATGCACTTCAGGAACAGGTTGTGGAAGCAAATACTATTCATAATTGTAAAATTAGGTATGTTAGGGAAACAGGACCGGGGTCATTGCTGTAAACACCCGATGCTCGAAAGACGGGATCCAAGAGTCAATGCTCGATCCTACAGACACAAATAGGTGAGTACACACACACACACACACACACCCTTAATGTCACTCAAGACTCGCTATACAGGTGATCATAATACATTACCCATTCATCATATATACAATTATGCCTTTAAACAACAAACATGCATACAAGTAACACACACAAATCACAATAGTGTGATGCATCAAATGAACAAATCCACAAGGGTCGTGACGAGGGTTGGAACATACGTTCATTTGCAGATTACGTCGGTTGCAATTCTTTTGACCATGACGTAGCTTAGTCGATCAAGGCGCGTCTGGGATCCTCTCGGACGTAAGTTCGAACCCTTGTGTTGATAAAATTAATACCCTATTAATGCCACCTCACCCCATCCACCTCACTCAAATGTAGATATAAACAAAATCGGAGATGTGTAAGTTCTATTCAGTTGTGTATTTGTAAACTAAAGTCTTTGAAAATGTAATAAGTTTTACGAAACGCGCTCGTGTCGCGTCAGACTAGAAATAAAAATGAATTTTGGAGAAATGATTTTTGAATTACCTCCAACAGTGAAAAGAAATGTACGAAAGATTGAGAAAATTCGTGTTAGAATTATTAATCTTACTTTTTCGGTCATATTTAATAATATATGTCTACAGGAAAGACTGCAACCAAAATATACTAATATATATATATATATATATATATATATATATATATATATATGTCGTACCTAGTAGCCAGAACGCACTTCTCCGCCTACTATGCAAGGCTCGATTTGCCTAATATGCCAAGTTTTCATGAATTAATGTTTTTTCGACAACCTAACCTACCTAACCTAACCTAACCTAACTTTTTCGGCTACCTAACCTAACCTAACCTATAGAGATAGGTTAGGTTAGGTTAGGTAGGGTTGGTTAGGTTCGGTCATATATCTACGTTATTTTTACCTGCAATAAAAAAAATTGACCTCATACATAATGAAATGGGTAGCTTTATCATTTCATAAGAAAAAAAATAGAAAAATATATTAATTCATGAAAACTTGGCTTATTAGGCAAATCGGGCCTTGCATAGTAGGCTGAGAAGTGCGTTCTGGCTACTAGGTACGTCATATATAAATGTATATATATATATATTTATATATATATATATATATATATATATTTATATATATATATATATATATATATATATATATATTTATATATTATATATATATACATATATATATATATATATATATATATATATATATATATATATATATATATATATATATATATATATATATATATATATGAGAACAAGCTTGAATAATCCCCAAGCATATATGTGAATGAAAACTCCACACCCGAGAAGTGACTCGAACCTGGACCGCCAGGGGCACATTGCAACTGGTGTACACGGTGCCTTAAACAACTCGCCCATCAGTGACCATACAAAAGGCGGTGACAGCCGAAGCTATTTGAACCACCACCCCGACAGCACATTGATGGTAATATTGGGCATAGCTATTTCATCAAATCACCTCATTTTTGTAGGGCCACATGAGCAACACAAATGCGAAGAAGCTTGAATGCTCCCCAAGCATATATGTGAATGAAAACTCCACACCCCAGAAGTGACTCGAACCAGGACTGCCAGGAGCACATTTGCAACTCGTGTACACAGTGCCTTTTACCACTTGACCATCAATGACCGAACTCTCCGACCAAACTAAATTCCAAAGGGTAACGAAGGACACCACAGCCGAATTGAAGACGAAGATAAACAGATTGATGAAAACTGTGAATGCCAAGAAATCTGGACTCCGCCTGCCAAAGGTTATTGGGGAATACAAACCTGGTTATGAGTATGGGTGTTACGGCCCTCTCGGGACGCAACGGGGTCCTTACTCTGATGTTGTTAGAGGAAGATATATGTATCCGTTCCCGAGCCAGTAGTGGCTATCAAGGGATGAGATCCGTGACGCAAGTAACTAAAAGGGAGTAGGGAAAGAAAGTTAAGAACTTAATATTATAATGTTCACCATCACCGATTAAATATATATAATAAAAGAGTACACAAGGGGGAGGGGTATTAACACTTTACAAGGGGATTAATCCTCAATCGATGTCTTCTACTGAAGACGCTGGTGCCATAACTCTCGGTGCCTTCTTCGTGGCCTCACGACGTGTCCTCTGAGAATGCCGAGCCTACCCGGGCCACAGGTCAGCCAAAACGCAGGTCCACTGGGGGCACCGTCGTGGAGGCCGTCAACCACACGTCCAGCTGGTCTGCTGGCAGGTACTGAGCCGCCAAGGCTGGTATGGCCACTCCACGAACGATATAAGGGGTACGCCCTAGACAGGAGTCTCGTGTGATATCACCAATCACCCTCCTGTCCTCAATACCCCAGTGGATTATCGTCTCCAACAGTCGGTCCCGGGTAAATCCTTTCACTGCCACTCTACTGGCAGGCTAACAAACCACAGTGTTCTTCCGGGGGGACGACGTCACAACAGCTGCAGCAAACTTCACCGTATGGAGACTGGCTGCCTCGGGTAGACTGACTCCACTTCCATCACAGTGGTCCCAGGTCGGCTCTATAAGCAGACACGTCATCAATAACTGGGACACTAATACACTTCACTCACGGGCTCGGGCACAAACACCTGACGTATCCAGCCCATAGATGGCGCTGTAGTCGGAGCACCACCTCACCAGAGGTCAGGAGCGGCGGTGTTGAGCGCGGAACCAGACTGGAAACTGGTCCTCGAGGCCAGTACACGCTGTCCTCACCAGGTGTCGTCGTCCGTTTGGCGGGGGTTTCGGGAGCTGACCCACAGATGGCGTGTTTGTCACCGCTCCAGGCTCGGACGCTGGATCCGGGTTCGTAACACCTCCCCACCAAAAGGAATTTGGTTTGGGGTTCTATAAAAAGAAACACAAACCAAATTAGTACGACGACACAACTCCAAATGGACACACATGCTTTATAATCTGGGATGGCGAGGCTGTCTCGTCTACTGAATTGTACTAAAGAAAATCCCTGGCACAAAGGGACCTTGAAAATGGCAGGCGATGACCTGCCTGACATAATCTTCCACACCTCCTCTGCGATGGCAAACAGGGACATCATCTCACACCTCTCAAGTAAGGATCCGTGTAGACTCGATCTGGGGTGACTCGACACTTCCCTATGTCGTGGCACCGATGATGGCTGACCACAGACGGCATTTCTGGTGCCGGTCCGATGGTCCTCCAGGGAGACAGGAACCTGGAATACAGGGGTCTGATAATTCAGAGTGATAGCGACAGCGGGTAAAACAGTACTTACAGCATACTCTACTAGGTCCACACCTAGTCCCAACGGGGCTGTTCGTACGTCGCAGGTGGCATTCGCTCTGCCACCGTCAGGTCGACCAACGTTCCGCATAACGCTGTGTTGAGGCTCAGCAATCACGCGGGGGGTGTCCACCTGTCGGAAACAGTCACTCATATTATCACATGTCGTACCTCCTGTATTAACTATCACCTTCCAGGTCCCTTCGTCAACTGCAACACCTGCAGTACAAATCTCCAATCCCTGGGACCTCTTAACGATGTTCATGGGAGCCATCATTCGTCGGGTCGTCCACCGGTCCTTACTGAGAGCACAAACGAGAACACATACGAGAATCAAACAAAATACTGCTAGGAAACATTTGGTCATCTGAGGGATAAGCTTCCTGAACTTGTCATGTCCATAGCCGGCACCATCCACTAGCCTGGCTTGGACAGAAGAGGACACTAGACCTTGTGAACACACCTCACATACCTCTGACGTCTGGGGAATCTCTGGCTGGTTCAATACACGCCGTAACTTGCCATACCGCAAGCACACATCCGCCTTCGCTCCAGACTCGTTGGTATCCGTGGGTGCCTGCACACGAGGCCCCTCTTCTAGCTCAGGTACCTCTGCCTTCTTAACCTCATGTTCCTTGTCGAGAGAAGAATTAGAAGTCTCTGCTAGAATATCATCGATCTGCGGGTGAGAGGACAAATTAAATATGTTTACATCCTGGTCTGTCTTTACCTGGACATTACCATTGCCTGTTACCTCAGACCGTGCTGTTCCGGTAGACTCGTCCGCAACCTTGGGATGATTGGTGCTCCAATCGGTCACCAAGTCGTTGGCTAGTACCACGTCAATCCCAGCCACAGGGAGGGTATCGACTACTGCCAACGCACATGTGCCGCTGAAATAAGGCGAGTCGAGATGTACTGGCACTAAGGGGGCGATGTACTGCGTCCTTGGAAACCCAACCAGGACAACCTCTTGTCTCCCGTCCACACTTACTCCCTCGGGTACCGAGCTCTTCATGATCAGGGACTGGGCTGCTCCACTATCTCTGAGCACTACTACAGATCTACCAGTATGATCACTCGTTACATACCCGGTTGAAGTGTGAGGGGCCAACAAACTTGGTCCTTCCTGCGTCGTCGTAGACTGGTTTCCTACTGGTGATGTAACACAGCTCATCAACATCACCTCCCTTCGTGCGCTGCCACCTCTTCTGCCTCGGCACCTAGCAGCTATGTGCCCTTTCTGCCCACAAGTCCAGCACACCATATTCCTCCTTGGACTACGGTGTTTCGGACTACTAGGACTTGTTCTTCGGGGGCTACTTGGGGGCGTCTTCTTAGCGCTTCGTGGGACGGGAGTCTCTTCATCGTCCTGAGGTCTGTCAAACCGGCGCTGGTAATTCCTCGGGACGTACTTAGCAGACGGCCTATGAGTCAGGATATACTCTTCAGCCATGGTGGCTGCTGCACTAAAGGTCTCCACCTGCTGCTCTTCTAAGTATGTCTTGAGGTCTCCAGACAAACAATCCTTGAAGTCCTCGAGCAGAATCAGCTGTTCGAGGTCTTCCTTGGTCTCCACCTTCCGAGAGGCACACCATTCTTGAAAAAGTCGCTCCTTGATCGTGGCGAACTCGGTGAAAGTGTGCTCTGAGGTCTTCTTCAGGTTTCTAAACTTCTGCCTGTACGCCTCAGGTACCAATTGGTACGCCATGAGCACGACCTTCTTCACCTTGTCATAATCGCCGGAGTCGTCAAGGGATAACGTAGAGTAGGCAATTTGGGCCTTCCCAGTCAAGACTGACTGTATCATGATGGCCCAATTCTCCCTTGGCCACTCCAAAGAGGCAGCGACTTTCTCGAAGGCTGCAAAGAATTTTGACACTTCCTTCTCATGGAATTTGGGGACCATTTTGATGTTTCTTACCGGATCGAAACCACTGGTGTCCGTCGTTTGCCTCCGCCCACCTAACCGCAATACTTCTAGTTCATGTTGTCTCTCCTTTTCCTCTCTGTCCTGTCGTTCTTGCCTGTCTCGTTCTTCTCTCTCTCTTTCTCGTTCTTCCCTCTCTCGTCTCTCTTCTCTTTCTCGCTCTTCTCTTTCTCGTTTCTCTTCTCTTTCTCGCTCTTCTTTTTCTCGTTTCTCTTCTCTTTCTCGTTCTTCTTTTTCTCTTTCTCGTCTCTCTTCTCTTTCTCGTTCTTCTCTTTCTCGTTTCTCTTCTCTTTCTCGCTCTTCTTTTTCTCGTTTCTCTTCTCTTTCTCGTTCTTCTCTTTCTCGTTTCTCTTCTCTTTCTCTCTCTGCTTTCCTTTCTTCTAATTCTAAACGTCTCATCTCTAATTCTTTATCTTGTCTCTCTCGTTCCATTTCTAATTTCTTCCATTCTATTTCACGATTGATCTCTAGGGCACGCATCTTGACTGTTAGGAAGCTGATATTAAGCTCGCCTGCATCACTGTCAACGTCGCTGCCCTTATCTTCCTTTTCCGTGGAAGCTATGTCTGCACTTTCCTTTGTACTAGGAGTCTCGCCTTCCTGTTTCTCTTCTGCCTTCAGGTGCCGGTGTACCTTGGACAAGATTTCCACACGGGAATCACTGGCACGGATCTTGATCTCCAGGTAGGCGCTCACTAGTACAAGCTCTGGTTTACTCAGATATTTTAATCTGGCAAGACAATCTTCTCTGTTCAGAAAAGCCTGAACCTCGTCCAGATCATCGATGGTAGCCTTGTCTGCCATTGTCACAGATGGAACACTTAACGAGCACTTAACACACCGTTTACACGTTAGCACTTAACGCACCGAGCACTGTTCTACGTCAATATTGCACTTTATCGCACCAAACTCTGCACTTGCCAATATTGCACGTAATCACTCCGGGCACCGCACTACCCAATATTGCACTGAGTCCAAGCGAACACTTCGCTCTGCAATATTGCACTGAATCACTGAGCACCGCACTAGTCAATATTGCACTTAATCGCTTAATCACAGCGAGCACCGCACTGCACAATATCGCACTTAGTCACTCTGAGCACCGCACAGGACGTATAACGTCACAATCGTCACACACAGGGGGAATTATTTACAGGGATAACGCCACTTCACCACCCCTGTCAAACATACTTAACAAGGGGACGGATCCCGCTGGGGATGCCAATTATGTTACGGCCCTCTCGGGACGCAACGGGGTCCTTACTCTGATGTTGTTAGAGGAAGATATATGTATCCGTTCCCGAGCCAGTAGTGGCTATCAAGGGATGAGATCCGTGACGCAAGTAACTAAAAGGGAGTAGGGAAAGAAAGTTAAGAACTTAATATTATAATGTTCACCATCACCGATTAAATATATATAATAAAAGAGTACACAAGGGGGAGGGGTATTAACACTTTACAAGGGGATTAATCCTCAATCGATGTCTTCTACTGAAGACGCTGGTGCCATAACTCTCGGTGCCTTCTTCGTGGCCTCACGACGTGTCCTCTAAGAATGCCGAGCCTACCCGGGCCACAGGTCAGCCAAAACGCAGGTCCACTGGGGGCACCGTCGTGGAGGCCGTCAACCACATGTCCAGCTGGTCTGCTGGCAGGTACTGAGCCGCCAAGGCTGGTACGGCCACTCCACGAACGATATAAGGGGTACGCCCTAGACAGGAGTCTCGTGTGATATCACCAATCACCCTCCTGTCCTCAATACCCCAGTGGATTATCGTCTCCAACAGTCGGTCCCGGGTAAATCCTTTCACTGCCACTCTACTGGCAGGCTAACACACCACAGTGTTCTTCCAGGGGGACGACGTCACAACAGCTGCAGCAAACTTCACCGTATGGAGACTGGCTGCCTCGGGTAGACTGACTCCACTTCCATCACAGTGGTCCCAGGTCGGCTCTATAAGCAGACACGTCATCAATAACTGGGACACTAATACACTTCACTCACGGGCTCGGGCACAAACACCTGACGTATCCAGCCCATAGATGGCGCTGTCGTCGGAGCACCACCTCACCAGAGGTCAGGAGCGGCGGTGTTGAGCGCGGAACCAGACTGGAAACTGGTCCTCGAGGCCAGTACACGCTGTCCTCACCAGGTGTCGTCTTCCGTTTGGCGGGGGTTTCGGGAGCTGACCCACAGATGGCGTGTTTGTCACCGCTCCAGGCTCGGACGCTGGATCTGGGTTCGTAACAATGGGAATGTCAAGATCCACAAACCTGGAAACCCACTTCGGTCAATCATTAGCCAGATACCCACACCCACATACTGACTGGCTAAGCGACTCAACTGCTTGCTGACTCCTTATGTACCTTGTGCTTTCAGCCTGAAGTCGCCAAAGGAATTCGTTGACTTACTGCGGCGAGCATGGGCCACAGGGATAAGAGCCTCGTTGGATGTAGAGTCGCTGTTTACCAACGTACCTGTGGATAAAACAGTCGTGATGAGTGGACAGAGTGTGTCGTGATCAAGCTTGTACTCCTCTTGACATATCAGAAAACATGTTAAGAAGCCTGAAGCCTGAACTAAAGAGGCACCCTTCTTGAATCCAGATGAGCACATGTATAAGCAAGTAGATGGGGTTGTCATGGGTTCTTCCCTAGGTGTCTTGTTTGTGAACTTCTACATGGGTACCATCGAGCAGAGGGTCTTAGTTGACATGGACTTGAAACCCGTTATATAATGCAAATATGTTGACGACATTTTCATGCAGGTACCTGATGTCAGACGTCTGCAGCAGCTGAAGAAGGCATTCGAGCAGAATTCTGTGTTAAGTTTCACTTACGAGATGGAGAAAGATGGGAAGCTGCCCTTTCTAGATGTAACAGTCATGGAAGGAACGGAAAATTCCACACTGCAGTCTACACTAAGGAAACAAACATAGTTATGTGCCTCAATGCCAATAGTGACTGCCCAGACAGGTACAAGAGGAGTGTTGTCAATGCTTACATCGACCGGGTACTCAGTCACAGCTCAGGATGGAAGCAAGTCGAAGAAGAACTCTGGAAGGTAAGGCAGGTCCTAGTCAAAATGGCTTCTCTAACGGTTATGTTGAAGACGTCATAAAAAGAAAGGTGAAACGCCATGCAACGTCTGAAGAGTCAACTAGCACAACTCTTGTACCCCCTATTAGACTGTTTTACATGAACTTCTTTTCGACGGCTCATAAAACGGAGGAAAGGGTCCTGAAAGATATTATTAATAGGAACGTTATCCCTACAGACAAAAATCAGAAAATACAATTGACAATTTACTACAAAAACAAAAAAAACGCCAAACTACTCATGAAAAACTCCCCAGACACCAAACAGAACACCTTGAAGGAAACCAACGTCGTCTATGCCTTCACATGCCCGCTTGGGGACTGTAACCCCAAAAGAGCTCAGTATATAGGCAAGACAACAACGTCTCTGTCTAGGTGATTAACAATCCACAAACAACAGGGCTCCATCAAGGAACATATAATTTCTTCTCACAACCAGACCATCACCAGAAAAATCTTAACAAGCAACACAGAAATCATCAATAAATGCAGCGATAGCAGGAGACTCGACATCCGTGAGGCACTACACATCAAAAAGTCAACATCAGCAATCAACAGCCAATTAATGCACAACTATATTCTACCCACTTCAAGACCCCGAACCAACATAGCAGTAGCAAGAGAAAGTATGGGCCAATAGGCATTCTGCAGGTTACTTCCATATCTTATGCTTTCATACCCATTGATTCATGTTCTGTCATATCTTTGTCACCTCACCCAAAACTTTTGTGCCATATCACTTCACCCAAAACTAGTATAAGTATGATGTATGCTATGTGTAGACTAGTCTTTGAAAATGTAAGAAGCTTACAAAACACGTTCCGGCGTCAGACCAAAAATAAAAATGTAAAGAATGAATTTTGGAGAGTTAATTTTTCAATTATCATCGACAGTGAAGAAAAACGTAATGAATATTGAGAAGATTCGTGTTAGGATTATTAATCTTACCCTATCAGTCATATTCATCCACATATGTTTACAAGTATATACTAATATTATATATTATATATATATATATATATATATATATATTATATATGTGCTTGTATTTTTCTTTTTTGAAAGTTTTGTTGAACAAGTTACGTTGTCAGCGATAATTGGCGCAACATATCTATCATATTGTTAGTACATCACACGTGCAGTGAGTCAGATTACAAGTGTGTGATTCATTCATCATTGTGCAGTGATATACGGGGGAATTAGTGTCGCCCTGACCCCCGCCCCCACCCAGCGCCCTGGCCGGGAAGTACCTGCTCTTCCCCCTCCAATCCCACCCCACCACGTCGCCTCCCCACCCACGAGGCCACCTTGCCACCCGCCCATAGAACCCGGGAGGCTCCCATGTGTGTCTACGCCACCCACCCACCCAATGTATACCCACATATTGTGTAGTGGGTGTATACCCACACTTCGTATAGAGGTGGTATATGTATTACCACTCATCTGAGTAGTAAGTGCTACGGCCAGCTGACTATCCCCCCAGCCTCCAACCGCCGCCCACCCTCCAGTCTCCACCCGCCGTCCACCCTCCCGCCCAGCGCCCGTCCAGCGCCCGCCCATGTCGCAGCTCTCAACAGACAGCCAGGCTTCTCCAAGCCAAGATGAACCATCAAGCAGGGGTAGACAAGGTAGATGTCAGACGTGTGACAGGGTATGCTATATCCGGTCGAGGGACGATAATGCGCGCAATCATTACCACAACGGAGCCAGGTGTTTGGGTTCTGGGCGCCCTCCCAGGGAGAACACCAGTCAACAGCCCACACCGCCCGTAAGGCAAAACACCTCCCAGACCTTCATTCCCACAGAAAATTTTTAGAAGCTATCAAAGCAACAACAGCCAGAACCTTGCAACACATCCCTAAAGCAGCCCGCCCCTATGCAGCAGCCAAATTATCTGCCCTCCTGAGAAAGGTCAACGACTCTCCTGGAACGACCCAAGCATGGTACAACCTCCTAATGTTTGGCAACATATGTCTAGCCACCCCTGCAAGGAGAGACAAGACCTTAGCTGCCTCAGTCATCAAAGCTATAAATGATTTTCCCAGGGAGGACAGCCAGGTACGCCTTCCCACTCGCGCGAGAAACACCCACGGCAGGAAGAGCAACAGTGCCATATCCGAGACATCAAAAATCAGAACATCAGTCACCAAGAAAATAGAAGAAGGAAACACTATTGGCGCAATACGAGTCATCACCAGTGAGGACTCAATTGCCGACAGAGATGCCGCAACAGCTCAAGCCCTAAGGGAGAAACACCCACCCAGGGCTCCGCGTGAGGACGACATTGTACAAGTGGGGGCTACCGGAGCAGAACCTCTCTGGGTGGCTGAATCTGTGGTCCATAAAGCAGCCATGTCCTTCCCTACAGGATCAGCAGGTGGGCTCACAGGACTAAAACCCAACCACCTCAAGCAAATGCTCAACCCTGCACTGGGTGACATTGCAAAGAACCTCTTGGTGGAACTAACCAGATTCACCAGACATGTCTAGCTGGCAACATACCAGCGTCCATAAGACCTATCTTTTTTGGAGCATCTCTCTGTGCTCTAAAGAAAAAGTACGGAGGGATCAGGCCAATAGCTGTGGGCAATTCTCTCCGGCGTCTCGTCGCAAAGGCAGCTGCAAGAACAGTTATTGATGCAGCGGCCAACATGCTGAAGCCAAAACAGCTCGGGTTCGGCATTCCACAAGGGTATGAGGTGGCAGCCCATGCAGCTCGAGCCTTCATCGCCATCATCACAGACGAAACGGCCCTTATCAAGCTAGATTTAAAAAATGCCTTCAATTTGGTGCGGAGGGAAGCTGTACTCCGTGCGGTTCATAGTCATTTCCCTTCCCTCTACCCTTTTGTACATTCATGCTAGAGTGTGGATCTTAAGCTACTTTTTGGCGAACATGAAATTGACTCGCGAGAAGGCGTCCAACAGGGTGACCCCCTTGCTCCTCTCCTTTTCTGTTTAGTCATCAAACAAGTCACAGAGGTCCTGTCCAGCGAGCTTAACATCTGGTTCTTGGATGATGGTACCCTAGCTGGTTCCCAAGACTCCCTCCTGGAGGACATCAGAAAAATCCAGGAGCAAGGTGCAGTTTTAGGCCTCACCCTGAACCCTTCTAAATGTGAAATAATATGTTCCAACCAGGGCATCGTAGAGAGAATAGAGGGTCTTCTGCCAAATATCCATAAAACTAAACCTGAAGACAGCACACTCCTAGGAGCTCCCCTGGGGTTGAAAGCCATCGATGAGGTCCTTGATAAGAAAATCGCCGACCGTAAGAGGATGGATGGGAGGATTGAGGATATTGATGCTCATGATGCACTCTACCTCATCACCAGATGTCTGTCCCTCCCCAGGTTAACCTACTTTCTGAGGTGTTCACCATCTTACAGTAGCCAAAAACTAAGTGAATATGACCGGTTACTGAAATCAATGCTAGAAAAAGCTCTTAACCTCTCTCTTGATGACCTACAGTGAAAACAAGCCTCTCTTCCCGTAAGACTTGGGGGCCTTGGAGTTCGAACAGCAACGCAAATCGCTGTTCCAGCCTTCCTGTCCTCCTTATCAGCATCCGACGACCTTGTGAAGGAAATTCTACCTGCCCACTTACATCAGCTGGCAGGTGTACATGATCCCAATTTTACACGCTGTGCCACAGAGTGGGCCTCTTGTGCAGGCCCATCACCTCAACCACCATCCCCAAAAGCCCACAAGCAATCCAGCTGGGATGGCCCCATTGTAGACCAAGTTGCTGCAGAGTGCCTGGGTAATGCAACAACACAACACGACATTGCTCGCCTCACAGCAGTAGCAGCCCCACATGCAGGGGATTTCCTGTTAGCAACCCCAATGTCGGCAACTGGCACGTGTCTCACACCACACGCCCTCCGAATTGCTGTGGCCCTCCGCCTTGCTGCCCCAATCCACACCAGATATAGGTGTATTTGCGGCGAGGTAGTGGCTGACAGGTACGGTCACCATGGCCTACTCTGCCAAAGCACAGGGGGATGGCACTCGAGGCACAGTGAAGTTAATGACATCATCAAGAGGAGCCTCACCACAGCTGGATGCCCAGCTGAAAGAGAGCCCCGATACCTAACGCCCCGTAACTCTGATGCTCTTATTGGTCGCCTGGATGGTATCACAGTGAACCCCTGGAAGAATGGCAAGCAGTTGGTATGGGACTACATGTGCGTATCAACACTGGTTAATACCTACATTGACCTCAGTGTTGCACAACCAGGTGGCGCTGCCATCCACAGGGTAGCAGCCAAATCCCGTAAGTATAGAGAACTGGATCACCACTACAATTTTGTCCCCATTGCTTCTGAGACACTCGGCGCCTGGGGTAAAAGTGCTACCAGTTTTTTGAAGGAACTGGGTTCTAGGCTCATTAAAACAACAAGGGACCCTAGAGCTGCCAGCTTTCTTTTCCAGCGCCTCAGCGTGGCGATACAGAGGGGAAACGCGCACTGCATCCAAGGTTCCTGCCCGCCATCTGAGGAGCTGGAGGAACTCGACAACCTATGATAACCATCTTTGTAACCTATATGTAACTCCTTTTTTGTAACAAAGTTCAAATAAAGCAAATATATATGTGTACATACAAAAGAATGGGGGTGGTTGGAGAAGATAATATTAGTGTTCAGTGAGAAACCACAAGGTCTCCTCTGAATACTTTTTATTTTCTTCTCCGAGGCTATGGGTCCCCACATTGGCACCAGAGGTGGTACCCTCACAAACTTTTATATGTATATATGTATATATATATATATATATATATATATATATATATATATATATATATATATATATATATATATATATATATATATATATATATATATATATATTTATGTTGTACTTAGTAGCCAGAACGTCGTACTCGGCCTGCTATGCAAGGCCCGATTTGCCTAATAATCCAAGTTTTCATGAATTAATTGTTTTCCGACTACCTAACCTACCTAACCTAACCTAACTTTTTCGGCTACCTAACCTAACCTAACCTATAAAGATAGGTTAGGTTAGGTTAGGTAGGGTTGGTTAGGTTCGGTCATATATCTACGTTAATTTTAACTCCAAAAAAAAAAATGACCTCATACATAATGAAATGGGTAGCTTTATCATTTCATAAGAAAAAAATTAGAGAAAATATATTTATTCAGGAAAACTTGGCTTATTAGGCAAATCGGGCCTTGCATATGTTACGGTGCCCTCTCCTATTTCTTTCGTTTGCCGGCTTAAAGAGTCATATCAGCTCTCCCTACTGATTCTCTGAGGTTCAGGGAGTCTAGTGATATATGTGGCGACCAGACCGGCTGCCATTTAATGGAAGGAGGTTATATTATAAGTTGTAAATAAAGGAAAATTGGCGCCCTGTTATAAGATGAAACAGTATCCCCTGCGGCAGATATGACCTTTTGGAAGGGAGACAAGCCGATCGCGGATTGGCCGACGTGGTCGCGGGCGACAAATCAGGGCCCGCCATGACGTCACCGAGTGCCCCGGGCGGCGCCAACGTCAGAGTTGTACTGACCGTGGAAGCGACAGGACGCGCCTCGGTCTGCTCTCAAGGATTGGAGGCTCTGCAAGCCTTGTTCAGTGGATTGAGCTGGCCTTCGTTGCCCATCACCGTTATTGGAGACCCTGCGCTTCTGGGAAGCCAAAGAGGAACCAAGTTCAGTGAGCAGAGAAGTGCCAAACTTGGAAAATAGTCGGCGACGACGCTGGGCGGCGCCGCTGGCTGGACGTTGAGGTCTGGAAGGTGGGCGAGCAAGCTAGCTGTGACTGGGGTCACATCCACTGAGAATCTTGGAAGGACGACACAGTGCCTAGGACAAGGAGCGACGCCCTGTGGGAGAGGCGAGTGTGGGGAAAAATAGTGATTAGCTCAGCGCCCATCGATGAACCAGGATTGGGGCAGCTGAATCTCAGGGATTGGAACGGCGACGACGCGAAGGCTTCACGACACCTGAGGACCTGTGGAACGCCCTGGATCGTCGAGGATCGACCCAAGGAAGCGTGGGAACCTCACACCATCGAGGGACAGGCGTCGTGAGCCAGGAGTGTAAGGTAGATCAGTTTTCCCTCCCATTACCCTTTGTATGAGTAGGCTAGTTAGGCCACAATATTTACTCGTGTATGTGGCAGCAAGAATTTATTACTTTAATAGTAGAATAGGCTGCAAAGCAGCTTGTGTCCAGGACTGTCAGAGAGGACAGTGTGTATGGATGGCAGGACAGTGAAGAAGAGGTGCCGACGTGGTGAAGAGGCCCTCCTGTGAGAGTGTGAGACTCCGGTCTTCCTGCCCATTTGAAGGAGTGTTGGAGGTCGTGGAAGAAGAGGCTGACGATCTCCAGACTCATTATCCATATTCCATATTCATGTATTACTTGTGATTGTGTGTGTGTGTTCATGTAATTTGCGTCAGTAAATCCACACATTTTATTACTGCGTTTGAGTGTGCCTCCATTTGTGATATTTCTCTATGAGCATACATTTCTGGCTACAAACGATATATGATACACCCACTGAACTGCATTGCTGGGGTGCAGATATAATAACCCAGCTGGCGACCTTGCTAAGGGGAAGATAGAGAAGACAGGCGGGAAAGGAGTTCCTGCAACCTTTTTTTTGTCTGGCAGGCAAGACTCAGGGAGGTTATGGTTATAGGAAAGCCTGAGTCTTCCTTCACTCCCCCACGGGTCTAGGCCGGAACTGTTAACAGCAGTTTCCCCGTGGTTGACTGAAGGGCTTCCAGGGTGAATCAGTGGCACCCCTTTGTGGTGGAAGCAAAGACCTGCGGAGGTGGGCATCGTTGGTCCTATCTTGTGTGACCAAGGAGACTCCGGTGAATCCAGGGAGTCGGAGGGGCTGAGTATTTGGGCCCTTTGAGCCCCTAGCAGTTAAGTGTTAGCAGAGCCCCGGACCGCCCACCCCCACGTGACACATAGTAGGCTGAGAAGTGCGTTCTGGCTACTAGGTACGACATATATATATATATATATATATATATATATATATATATATATATATATATATATATATATATATATATATATATATATATATATGTCGTACCTAGTAGCCAGAACTCACTTTTTGGCCTACTATTCAAGGCCCGATGTGCTTAATAAGCCAAGTTTTCCTGAATTAATATATTTTTTCAATTTTTTTTCTTCTGAAATGATAAAGCTACCCATTTCATTATGTATGAGGTCAAATTTTTTTATTTGAGTTAAAATTAACGTAGATATATGACCGAACCTAACCAACCCTACCTAACCTAACCTAACCTATCTTTATAGGTTAGGTTGGGTTAGGTAGCCGAAAAAGTTAGGTTAGGTTAGGTAGTCGAAAAATAATTAATTCATGAAAACTTGGCTTATTAGGCAAATCGGGCCTTGCATAGTAGGCTGATAAGTGTGTTCTGGCTACTAGGTACGACATATATATATATATATATATATATATATATATATATATATATATATATATATATATATATATATATATATATATATATTAGTATATTTTGGTAGCAGTCTTTCCTGTAGACATATATTATTAAATATGACCGAAAAAGTAAGATTAATAATTCTAACACGAATTTTCTCAATCTTTCGTACATTACGCTTCACTGTTGGAGGTAAATCAAAAATCACTTCTCCAAAATTCATTTTTTATTTCTAGTCTGACGCGACACGGGCGCGTTTCGTAAAACTTATTACATTTTCAAAGACTTCACAAATACACAACTGATTAGAACTTGCGTTTCTCTGATTTTATATCTACATTTGAGTGAGGTGGGAAGGGTGATGTGGCATTAACACAAGACAGAACAATAGGGGATATTAATAGGGTATTAAAAGTATCAACACAAGACAGAACAGAAACAATGGGTATTGAATAGAAGTGTTTGTAGAAAGCCTATTGGTCCATATTTCTTGATGCTTCTATATTGGAGCGGAGTCTTGAGGTGGGTAGAATATAGTTGTGCAATAATTGGCTGTTGATTGCTGGTGTTGACTTCTTGATGTGTAGTGCCTCGCAAACGTCAAGCCGCCTGCTATCGCTGTATCTATCGATGATTTCTGTGTTGTTTACTAGGATTTCTCTGGCGATGGTTTGGTTATGGGAAGAGATTATATGTTCCTTAATGGAGCCCTGTTGCTTATGCATCGTTAAACGCCTAGAAAGAGATGTTGTTGTCTTGCCTATATACTGGGTTTTTTGGAGCTTACAGTCCCCAAGTGGGCATTTAAAGGCATAGACGACGTTAGTCTCTTTTAAAGCGTTCTGTTTTGTGTCTGGAGAGTTTCTCATGAGTAGGCTGGCCGTTTTTCTGGTTTTATAGTAAATCGTCAGTTGTATCCTCTGATTTTTGTCTGTAGGGATAACGTTTCTATTAACAATATCTTTCAGGACCCTTTCCTCCGTTTTATGAGCTGTGGAAAAGAAGTTCCTGTAAAATAGTCTAATAGGGGGTATAGGTGTTGTGTTAGTTGTCTCTTCGCCATGCAACCTCCGAAGAGACAACTAACACAACACCTATACCCCCTATTAGACTATTTTACAGGAACTTCTTTTCCACAGCTCATAAAACGGAGGAAAGGGTCCTGAAAGATATTGTTAATAGAAACGTTATCCCTACAGACAAAAATCAGAGGATACAACTGACGATTTACTATAAAACCAGAAAAACGGCCAGCCTACTCATGAGAAACTCTCCAGACACAAAACAGAACGCTTTAAAAGAGACTAACGTCGTCTATGCCTTCAAATGCCCACTTGGGGACTGTAAGCTCCAAAAAACCCAGTATATAGGCAAGACAACAACATCTCTTTCTAGGCGTTTAACGATGCATAAGCAACAGGGCTCCTTTAAGGAACATATAATCTCTTCCCATAACCAAACCATCGCCAGAGAAATCCTAGTAAACAACACAGAAATCATCGATAGATACAGCGATAGCAGGCGGCTTGACGTTTGCGAGGCACTACACATCAAGAAGTCAACACCAGCAATCAACAGCCAATTATTGCACAACTATATTCTACCCACCTCAAGACTCCGCTCCAATATAGAAGCATCAAGAAATATGGACCAATAGGCTTTCTACAAACACTTCTATTCAATACCCATTGTTTCTGTTCTGTCTTGTGTTGATACTTTTAATACCCTATTAATATCCCCTATTGTTCTGTCTTGTGTTAATGCCACATCACCCTTCCCACCTCACTCAAATGTAGATATAAAATCAGAGAAACGCAAGTTCTAATCAGTTGTGTATTTGTGAAGTCTTTGAAAATGTAATAAGTTTTACGAAACGCGCCCGTGTCGCGTCAGACTAGAAATAAAAAATGAATTTTGGAGAAGTGATTTTTGATTTACCTCCAACAGTGAAGCGTAATGTACGAAAGATTGAGAAAATTCGTGTTAGAATTATTAATCTTACTTTTTCGGTCATATTTAATAATATATATATATATATATATATATATATATATATATATATATATATATATATATATATATATGTCGTATATATTTAAAGGCTACGTGCAAATGTCCGGTTGGGGAAGACTTGATATATATAAATTACCTACCAATATATGTCTTTACTACCTATATACTGCTTGTATACTACTACTACTTATATATAAACTATATAAACTGCCGTGCACTAGCACACGGCCCTCGTACTGCCTCATACTTGGGGATAGTTATATATACATCTCTACAACCCGTCCTTCCGCTTATTGCGTCGCATTATGAACGGAATCAACCAAATCGTAATAAATGCGATTTATAAAGCATTAAGCACCGTAATATTGACGCTTTATATGCATAGCCATCGACGGGTTAAGGGGGTTGTTTAGGTGTGTACGTTTTTGGTTAGGCAAAACTGTTGTAGTATTACGGAGTGGCAACCCGATAACCGGTTGTCTTATCACTGAGTGCATAAGGTTAACACATGTGGCCAACCCTTAACACAACAACCCCCTCAACCCCCCTCCACTACAACCATTTCCACCACAATCCCTCCTCCACCACAACCCCCCCTCCACCACAACCATCTCCACCACAACCCTCCTCCACCACAATCTCAGTTCCCCTCGAGCTTCCCAAGAACCCCTTCCATTACAAACAATTACCAAAACATTTTATTTTTGTGGTGAGACGCCTCCACCACACTCCACCCATTTCCATCTGTTGCCTCTCTATACATTGCTCATCTTTGTTACCATCTTCAACCACTGGGAGTTTAGCCTCAGGACCCCCACCCACTCCCACAGTGAAGTCTACCATGTCACTCATACAGACACACTGCTTCAGCCCCCCTGTATGTGATCGATCACATCCAGGGGGCGGAATTGACATACCTTCCAGTAAAGTCTATCTCAAACACATCCTTGCATGTATATGTGTGTGTGTGTGTGTGTACTCACCTAGTTGTACTCACCTAGTTGTGCTTGCGGGGGTTGAGCTCTGGCTCTTTGGTCCCGCCTCTCAACCGTCAATCAACAGGTGTACAGGTTCCTGAGCCTATTGGGCTCTATCATATCTACACTTGAAACTGTGTATGGAGTCAGCCTCCACCACATTGCTTCCTAATGCATTCCATTTGTCAACCACTCTGACACTAAAAAAGTTCTTCCTAATATCTCTGTGGCTCATTTGGGCACTCAGTTTCCACCTGTGTCCCCTAGTGAGTGTGCCCCTTGTGTTAAATAGCCTTTCTTTATCAACCCTGTGTGTGTGTGTGTGTGTGTGTGTGTGTGTGTGTGTGTGTGTGTGTGTGTGTGTGTGTGTGTGTACTCACCTATTTGTGCTTGCGGGGGTTGAGCTATGGCTCTTTGGTCCCGCCTGTCAACTATCAATCGACTGGTGTACAGTTTTCTGAGCCTACTGGGCTCTATCATATCTACACTTGAAGCTGTGTATGGATTCAGCCTCCACCACATCACTTCCTAATGCATTCCGTTTGTCTACTACTCTGACACTGAAAAAATTCTTTCTAACGTCTCTATGGCTCATTTGGGCACTCAATTTTCACCTGTGTCCCCTAGTGCGTGTGCCCCTTGTGGTAAATAGCCTGTCTTTATCATCCCTGTCGATTCCTCTGAGAAACATTTATGTGGTGACCATGTCCCCTCTAACTCTTCTGACTCCCAGTGACTTGAGGTTAAATTCCCGTAGTCTCTTCTCGTAGCTCATACCCCGCAGTTCAGGTACTAGTCTGGAGGCAAACCTTTGAACCTTTTCCAGTTTAGTCTTATGCATGACTAGATATGGACTCCATGCTGGAGCCGCATACTCCAGGATTGGTGTGATATATGTGGTAAACAAAGTTTTGAAAGATTCTTTACACAAGTTTTTAAAGACCGTTCTTATGTTAGCCAACCTGGCGTATACCGCTGATGTTATCCTCTTGATATGAGCTTCAGGGAACAGGTCTGGCGTGATATCAACCCCCAGGTCTTTCTCTCAGACTCTTGAAGTATTTCATCTCCCAAATGATACCTTGTAACTGGTCTCCTACTCCCTACACCAATCTTCATTACATTACATTTGGTTCGGTTAAACTCTAACAACCTTTTGTTCGACCATTCCTGCAGCTTGTCCAGGTCTTCTTGAAGCCCTAAGCTGTCCTCTCTGTCTTAATCCTTCTCATAATTTTGGCGTTGTCAGCAAACATTGAGAGGAATGAGTCTATACCCTCTGTGAGATCATTTACGTATATCAGAAATAGGAAAGGTCCGAGTACAGAGCCCTGTGGGACTCCACTGGTGACTTCACGACAATCTGAGGTTTCACCCCCTCACCGTAACTCTCTGCTTCCTATTGCTTAGGTACTCTCTTATCCACTTGAGCGCTAACCAGTTACTCCTGCCTGTTTCTCCAGCTTATGCATCAACCTTTTATGGGGTACTGTGCCAAAGGCTTTCCGTGTGTGTGTGTAATTACCTAAGGGTAATTACCTAAGTGTAATTATCTAAGTGTAGTTACGGGATTAAAACTACGCTCGTGGTGTCCCGTCTTCCCAACACTCTCTGTCATATTACGCTTTGAAACTATTGACGGTCTTGACCTCCACCACCTTCTCACCTAACTTGATCCAACCATCTACCACTCTGTTTGCGAAAGTGAATTTTCTTATATTTCTTCGGCATCTGTGTTAAGGATTCGAGCCTATGAGTATTTCCAGGCACTCACTCCCCAGACAACCAAGCCATGACATGATCAAAATATAAATCTCACAGGTCAATTCCCCACAGATGCCAATGTTTTTTCACCTGATGAGAGGCGACCTTTGTTCGGTCAGCTGGCAAGAGTATGTCAGCGTCGTCAGCTGCCGAGGACCACAAAAAGGAATTTCGTCAAGCTCTGGCTTGACCTAGAGACCGTCAGGACTCCGCCGGTCTTTCCCGCAACCTGGCCACGAGTGTGTGTGTGTGTGTGTGTGTGTGTGTGTGTGTGTGTGTGTGTGTGTGTGTGTGTGTGTGTGTGTGTGTGTGTGTGCGCGCGCCGCTCTGTGATGTGATAGTCACACCAATCCTTTCCTGCACCACACCCATGTGGGGGACCCCCCACCCCCTCTCAACCCCACCACACCCACAGGGGCCCCTCTCCACCACACCACACCCACAGGGGCCCCCTCTCCACCACACCACACCCACAGGGGCCCCCTCTCCATCACACCACACCCACAGGGGCCCCTCTCCACCACACCACACCCACAGGGCCCCCTCTCCAACCCCACAGGGGGCCCCCCTCTTCACCCCACCACACCCACAGGGGCCCCCTCTCTCCACCCCCACCACACCCACAGCGGCCCCCTCTCCACCCACCACACCCCCAGGGGGCCCCTCTCCACACCTACAGGGGGCCCCTCTCCACACCCACAGGGGGCGCCTCTCCACACCCACAGGGACGCCTCTCCACCCCCACCACACCCACAGGGGCCCCCTCTCCACACCCACCACCCCCACCACCCCCACAGGGACGCCTCTCCACCCCCACCACCCCCACAGGGACGCCTCTCCACCCCCACCACCTCCACAGGGACGGCTCTCCACCCCCACAGGGACGCCTCTCCACCCCCACCACACCCACAGGGGCCCCTGTTCACCCCCACCACACTCACAGGGGCCCCTGTCCACCCCACCACACCCACAGGGGCCCCCTCTCCACCCCCACCACACCCACAGGGGGCCCTTCTCCACCCCTGCTATACTCACAGTGGCTCCCTCTCCACACCCACAGAGGGCCCCTCTCCACCCCCATCACACCCACAGGGGCCCCTCTCCACCCCCATCACACCCACAGGGTCCCCTGTCCACCCCCACAGGGCCCCCCTCTCCATCCCCATCACACCCACAGGGGCCCCCTCTCCACCCCCATAGGGGACCACCTCTCCACCCCCACAGGGGGACCCCCTCTCCACCCCCATAGGGGACCCCCTCTCCACCCCCACAGGGGGACCCCCTCTCCACCCCCACAGGGGGACCCCCTCTCCACCCCCACCACACCCACAAGGGCCCCTCTCCACCACACCACACCCACAGGGCGCCTCTCTCCACCCTCTCTACACCCACAAGGGCCCCCTCTCCACCCCACCACACCCACAGGGCGCCCCTCTTCACCTCACCACACCCCTGGGGAGGACCCCCGGCCCCGCCCTCAACAAGTCCCTGGGCAAGACGGAAGAACTGATGTCTATTGTAATAGGTCGAGAGCGGAATTCCTTTACCGAAATTTTGTCCTAAAGGTGGAATTCCGAAATTAAATTCCGTCAGCAAGAGGATCGTTACGGTGTGTCGTGCTGGGAATCTTCACTGCTCCGTCAGCAGCGAGAGGTCTCGACTCCTCCGGCAGGAGCGAGAGGTCTCGTCTCCGCCGTCAGGAGCGAGAGGTCTCGACTCCTCCGGCAGGAGCGACAGGTCTCGTCTCCGCCGTCAGGAGCGAGAGGTCTCGTCTCCTCCGTCAGGAGCGAGAGGTCTCGTCTCCGCCGTCAGGAGCGAGAGGTCTCGTCTCCGCCGTCAGGAGCGAGAGGTCTCGTCTCCTCCGTCAGAAGCGAGAGGTCTCGTCTCCGCCGTCAGGAGCGAGAGGTCTCGTCTCCGCCGTCAGGAGCGAGAGAGACGTGCACCCGCAGGAGATGAAGACACACTACCACGCCGCCCTGATCCTGGTGTCGTCAACCAGTCACGTGCCCAAGTAAGATCCACATTGATGAACTGCCATTCATCTGTCCAACACAGGCGGTGACAGGAAATTAATAATCAATTATTGCTTGATCATTGTTAGTTGTACACACAATAATTATTTAATTATCGTATTTATTAATCACATTACCCACTTCAATTATTTTCTCATCATTGCTATACAATCATTTTATTCCTATTTATTATCCTTATCATTGCCAATGGAATGAAAACTACCAACACCTTTGTCAATATAATATAGTTTGTTAATAGTTTATCTATTAATCTATCGTTTATTTTATGTTAAAAATATGTGTACTTGTTGGCCTGGTGACCCTCACAGTTGTAGCGAGACAATGGTTCTGTGCTTCAAGCAATACCTGTAATCATGCAGAAAACAATCATGCAACAGTAAAATTAAACTGTTTAGACCAAACAAATAAAGAAAAGATCAGAATGCCTATTGACCCATACGAGGCTACTCCCCCAACCCAAATTCCTTCAATTGTGCAATAAATCCAATGGTCCTACCTGTAATATGTACGTCATTCTAACACTCAAGCACTCGTTGAATCTAAATAACTTTGTGAATGGCCCATTAGGCCTACGGAGAAGAACAAAAACTTAAAAATACTTAAACAGTAAAAAAATAAGAGAAGCCTTTTACGCCTGACTAATTTAAATCATTTTTTAACACAGTGACCCAATTCTGTCACAGCCGGTATAAAAGTATTCCTTTGACTACGACATTTTTCTTAGTCATTTAAAAAAAAGAAAGTAAAGAAGTTGCTTCAAAGCCGACACTGGAAGAGGTCAAATAACATGCACTTGAATATTACATTTCCAAGCTCAGTTGTTTGTTATTTGTCACCACACAATAGTGATCTGAGACCTGAGGAGGGGGTGTCCAAGGCCTGACGGGGGAGGGGATCCAGGACTTGACGAGGGGGGTGCAGGACTTGAAGGGATCCAGGACATGACGAGGGGGACTAGGACATGGCGAGGGGGTCCAGGACTTGACGAGGGGGTCCAGGACTTGACGAGGGGGGACCAGGACTTGACGAGGGGAGGACCAGTACTTGGCGAGGGGCTGTCCAGGACTTAGGGAGGGGGGTCCAGGACTTGACGAGGGGGGACCAGGACTTGACGAGGGGGGACCAGGACTTGGCGAGGGGGTGTCCAGGACTTAGGGAGGGGGGTCCAGGACTTGACGAGGGGTGTTCAGGACATGACAAGGGGGGTCCAGGACGGACACAAAAGTGGCCACTTACATTTTATGTTTCAGAATTTGTTTAGATATTTGTTATTGTTGCGGCCATCGTGTGTAGACACTGGGTGAAGGTAACATTGTGAACACAGGCAGTGTCACACAGCTCTTGACTCTACCTCAACTAATGTAACACACTAACACTCCACCTCCACGACCGTCCATAAGTGGTCGGGCACCATTCCTTCCCCCCCCCCCCCGTCCCGTCCATAATCCTTATCCTGATCCCTTCTCAGTGCTATATAGTCGTAATTTCTTGATGCTTTCCCCTCGTAGTTCCCTTCCCTTCCCATACTGTCCGTCCGTCCATTGGTCTTACGTCTCAGACCTACCTCCCTGCATGCGTCCGTCCATCCGTCTCACCAACTGTCCAGTCTTACCTTAATCTGTCCCTCTACACCTCCCTCCTTCCGTCCATCTGACCGTCCGTCCATCCATCCCTACCCCAACGCCCGGAAACAACGTCCGGTGATGAGCCCTGTTCGGTTACTTTTTCATTCGGACACGATGCCGGGTGGTGGAGCGCCCGAGGTGTTACCATAACAAGCTCAGTGTTGCATCTCTCCCCTCCAGAGGCGACGGGTGAAGCCTCGCCGGCTCATGGCTTCACAAACTTTATTCCCAACAACTTACACAATTTACAATAATGGCTGAGTCGAATCAAATATAGGTAAGGATGCCCGTTGGGCGAGGTGGATGCGGGGGGGGGGGGGATAGGGGTTAGAAACAGCTTTAGAAACAGGGGTAAGGATAGAAGGCAAGAAAGGAGGTAAGTGGGGATGATAGGGGTAAGAAACAGGAAGGTAAGGGAACTATCTGGAGAAAGCACTAAGCCATTACGACTATATAGCACGTGAAAGGGGTCAGGATAAGGATTTGGGATGGGACCAGGGGAGGGGGGGAAGGAATGGTGCCCATCCACTTGGACGGTCGGGGATTGAACGCCGACCTGTAGGAAGCGAGACCGTCGCTCTACCGTCCACCCCAAGTAGTTGGAGTTGGTTTAGTGGGGGCCAAAATGACTGGACTAAACATAGGTGTACAGCATTCTAAATCAAACTTACATACTTTTGGCATAAGGTAACATTTAATTTACAATTTGAAGGGAAAAACAAAGTTTGCTTTATGGCAGGTGGCAGAGTACCATTGGAGAGAAAACCTCGAATACACATTGCTAAATAGACACTAACAACCTTAAAGATGGAACGCCAAAAATGTATATGTTAAAAGGAATATTATAACTCCCTATTATTTTTATTATTTCCTTTAGCTTTCTTACAGTTTTCTCAACATATACAGTGTACAGGTGATTAGGGGAGGCAAGGTGTATAAAGGCGTCATATACACCTGAAGTCAGATCTATTATATTCTTATTTGTCCGGGAATAAAGAACTCTTATTCAACGTTGAATATTTCTCTGAGAACATTACATATATTATGAGGCGTGAGGAATGGTCCATGACGTTAATTAACCTTTGGCGTGATTTTTATTTTTCGAATTTTACTACAAAGTTCATCAAAGTGTTTTCCTTGAAAGATTATCAGCAAACTTTTGTTCTCACAATAATATCTTTCTCCTCCTTGATCCTCTTCATGACCTGATAAGAGTGACCCCTGAGTAGTGTAATATGTGACTAGAGCGACGCGCGCCATCTGCCCAGGTGGCACTCTTGAGTGCCAGCTGGGCAGGTGTTGCGCGTCGCTCTAGTCACAAAGGGTTTGGGGGAATTTCCCCTTGAGTGCCAGCTGGGCAGGTGTGGCGCGTCGCTCTAGTTGCAGCGCGTCGCTCTAGTTGCAGCGCGTCGCTCTAGTTGCAGCGCGTCGCTCTAGTCACAAAGGGTTTGGGGTGAATTTCCCGGAAGTTTGGCGCGTGTCGGACACGTGTGAGCGTCCGGTGTTAGGGTATGTGGTCAGGAAAGATGGGAGGTCATGTTGTTGGGTGCCAGGTGGTGCACGCGGTTCTAGTCACACAGGGTTTGGGGGGGATTTCCCTGGAAGTTTGGCACGTGTCGGACGCGTGTGAGCGTGCGGTGTTAGGGTATGTGGTCAGGAAAGAGGGGAGGACATGTTGTTGGGGGTGTAGGAGAGTATGTGGTAGAGTAAGAAATCAAAGGATAGGAGTGGAATAAGAGGAAAGAGTAAATGAATATGTATGTGTGTTTGGCATAGACTTAATCCTGAGTGTAGATAATAGTTTTGATAGCAAGTACGGTATGTAGAGGCTGAGTGTAGGTGAGAGGGGAGCCAACATAGTCTGTTATGTTGTTTGGGGTGGGGGGAGGGGTGGGGGGGGGTGAGGGAAGGGTGAGGGGGGCTTCCCCTCGTCGTGAGACTGCTCGGGGTCATTTGCGGTTTTGACAAACCATTAGCTCCCCCTACAGGAAGCTGTAAGTGGGAGAGGAGGGTATGAGAGAGCAGAGTCCAGGAGGAGTGATGTGGGCCATTTGCCTTAATGGCTTTTCCATGTCTAAAGACAAGACTTGGAGATGTTCACCCCAGCATGGCTCTACGTCCACTGCGATTCCGTTAAGGAGGGGAGCGAGGATCATACTCCGCCAGCAGGGGGTCCACCTGTCATCGTCAATCACCCCCACCCCTCCCATACCATCAGGGGGGCCCCCTCTCCATTACCTTCTAGAGTGGGGCACCCCTCTTCCCCTTACCTTCTAGAGTGGTACGGACCAGGATCACATACCATCACATCGACCTGAGAAGTGCCACCACATGGCACATCACTTAGTAAACTCAGTCAAAGTCACTAGGTTAGCGTTTACTAAAAGAGGGAAACATTTTACATCGTCACGGAGACTCAATCTCTACCTACAATTGTTCTTCTTAACTGTGATCATTGAAATGTATGCATGTTTACTCAATCTCCATCACCTCTTCTTCCTACAGCCATTACTGTTGTGCAGAGCTTGTATCACACAATGGCGTTATCATAGCAAGTCATTGTCATAGAATGTTCAAGACTCCTGAATGAATGAAACGGCATGCTATCTCGTTAAGGTCTAACCTTCACGGCGGTTTGAGACGTTGTGAGATGGATGGACTAGGTAGTGGGATGGCCTTACCCTCTCCCCATCCACCCCCACCAAACCCCTACCCCCTCCCACCCCCCTCCATGCCCAAACCATCAAGTATCACTACACCCTTCCCAGACCGGATGTTCTGTGCAAAGCCTTAGTATTATTTCGGATCATATGTATAACCTTGTATCACAATGTGACCAACATGCTATCATCATTCTTTGCTCAAATAGCATTTTTTAAGAATATCCAGTCATAAGCTGGTCTTCAATCTTATTATTATACCAAATCATAATTTGTTGTAAACACAACTGCATGGGATATACATAGCAGTCAGTGGTTTCTCTCTCTCTCTCTCTCTCTCTCTCTCTCTCTCTCTCTCTCTCTCTCTCTCTCTCTCCAGATCATTTAATAGTTGGGGGAAAGTATCATCATTTCCTTTCTCCAGCTGCCGCTGTTCACGTATCTTTTTTCATTTCACTTAGACTGACAGCGCACCAGAGGATGGACGACTAATGTCAATTTTCGAGCCCCCATCACTCTCACCCTTATAACCTTGTAAGGTAACATGACCAACATGATGACATCGTTCTTTGCTCAAATATCATTAATGCAACGTGATCAATATAGTAACTTCGTTCTTTACCCAAATAACATTTTAAGAGTAACGAGCAACTGTTTGTCCGATGTCTAAATAATGAAATGTAAACCGTGTTTAGCCATTACATCCAAACACAATAAAAATATTACCACAAGCTTGTTTAGTTCTTGTATCACATAACGTAACGTCGCGTTTATTCAACAACTGATAGACATAGCATAATATAGCTTCATATTCACTGTGGTAAAACAAACATACACATCACGGTCAGTCCTCGCTATACCTCAAACGCGCCGTTCATTCTCTCTCCCTTAGGTGTGCAATGTTCCACACATACAAATTCCAAGCAAAGTAAACATATATACGACAATATGGAAAAACACAGTCTTGATACTATTATTAAATTGACTTGTTCATTATCCCCGAGTTCAAGGCTGTCTCTCTTAAGACCTACATCATCCAAATGTAAACACCAATCGATGAGAATAAGACCGGGTGAGTCGATAGTGAAATAGCTCTGGACTATGGCTATTTTCAGTTCTTGTAACACAGTCAATGTAGCGTAATGGGAAAACAGTCTTTCTACTGCCTACATAAATAGCATTTGAAAATGTATGCAAGTCTAGACAATCTCCTATAGCCCTTACATTCTAAACACAAATAAAATATTAGCACACGCTTGCATCGCATTATATCATCATTAAGTAACGTGGAGATCAACTTTCTGGCTGTTGTCCGAATATCATTATTGAAATGTGAACCCCATTTAGCCAAACACAATATCTCCATTACATCTCATAGCATATGAATATTACGGTATACCAGTTTAGCCTCTGTAACACAATGTAACGCAACGTAACGTAACGCAAATCAACTTTTTGCAGTCCAAAATGACATTTTTAAATGAAAGTACGACTTAGCCCATCTCCATTACATCTCTCACCATATAAATATTGGCCTCTACCCGTTTTAGCCCTCTGTAACACAATGTAACGTAACGTAACGTAACGCAAATCAACTTTTTGCAGTCCGAAATGTCATTTTTAATTGAAAGTATGACTTAGTCCATCTCCATTACATCTCTTACCATATAAATATTGGCCTCTACCCGTTTTAACCCTCTGTAACACAATGTAACGTAACGTAACGCATATCAACTTTTGCAGTCCAAAATGACATTTTTAAATGAAAGTATGACTTAGTCCATCTTCATTACATCTCTTACCATATAAAATATTGGCGTCTACCAGTTTTAGCCCTCTGTAACACAATGTAACTTAACGTAACGTAACGCAAATCAACTTTTTGCAGTCCAAAATGTCATTTTTAAATGAAAGTATGACTTACTCCATCTTCATTCCATCTCTTACCATATAAATATTGGCCTCTACCAGTTTTAGCCCTCTGTAACACAATGTAACGTAACGTAACGCAAATCATCTTTTTACAGTCCAAAATGTCATTTTTAAATGAAAGTATGACTTACTCCATCTTCATTACATCTCTTACCATATAAATATTGGCCTCTACCAGTTTTAGCCCTCTGTAACACAATGTAACGTAACGTAACGTAACGTAAGGCAAATCAACTTTTTGCAGTCCAAAATGTAATTTTTAAATGAAGTATGACTTAGTCCATCTCCATTACATCTCTTTACCATAAAAATATTGGCCTCTACCCGTTTTAGCCCTCTGTAACACAATGTAACGTAACGTAACGTAACGCAAATCAACTTTTTGCAGTCCAAAATGTCATTTTTAAATGAAAGTATGACTTAGTCCATCTCTTACTATATAAATATTTGGCGTCTACCAGTTTTAGCCCTCTGTAACACAATGTAACGTAACGTAACTTAACGCAAATCATCTTTTTGCAGTCCAAAATGTCATTTTTAAATGAAAGTATGACTTACTCCATCTTCATTACATCTCTTACCATATAAATATTGGCCTCTACCCGTTTTAGCCCTCTGTAACACAATGTAACGTAATGTAACATAAAGCAAATCAACTTTTTGCAGTCCGAAATATCATTTTTAAATGAAAGTATGACTTAGTCCATCTCCATTACATCTCTTACCATATAAATATTGGCCTCTACCCGTTTTAACCCTCTGTAACACAATGTAACGTAACGTAACGTAACGCAAATCAACTTTTTGCAGTCCAAAATGTCATTTTTTAATGAAAGTATGACTTAGTCCATCTCTTACTATATAAATATATAACGTCTACCAGATTTAGCCCTCTGTAACACAATGTAACGTAACGTAACGTAACGCAAATCATCTTTTTGCAGTCCAAAATGTCATTTTTAAATGAAAGTATGACTTACTCCATCTTCATTACATCTCTTACTATATAAATATTGGCCTCTACCAGTTTTAGCCCTCTGTAACACAATGTAACGTAACGTAACGTAAGGCAAATCAACTTTTTGCAGTCCAAAATGTAATTTTTAAATGAAAGTATGACTTAGTCCATCTCCATTACATCTTATTACCATATAAATATTAGCCTCTACCCGTTTTAGCCCTCTGTAACACAATGTAACGTAACGTAACGTAACGCAAATCAACTTTTTGCAGTCCAAAATGTCATTTTTAAACGAAAGTATGACTTAGTCCATCTCTTACTATATAAATATTTGGCGTCTACCAGTTTTAGCCCTCTGTAACACAATGTAACGTAACGTAACGTAACGCAAATCATCTTTTTCCAGTCCAAAATGTCATTTTTAAATGAAAGTATGACTTACTCCATCTTCATTACATCTCTTACCATATAAATATTGGCCTCTACACCCGTTTTAGCCCTCTGTAACACAATGTAATGTAACGTAACGTAAGGCAAATCAACTTTTTGCAGTCCAAAATGTCATTTTTAAATGAAAGTATGACTTAGTCCATCTCCATTACATCTCTTTACCATATAAATATTGGCCTCTACCCGTTTTAGCCCTCTGTAACACAATGTAACGTAACGTAACGCAAATCAACTTTTGCAGTCCAAAATGACATTTTTTTTTAAATGAAAGTACGACTTAGCTCATCTCCATTACATCTCTTACCATATAAATATTGGCCTCTACCCGTTTTAGCCCTCTGTAACACAATGTAACGTAACGTAACGCAAATCAACTTTGCAGTCCAAAATGACATTTTTAAATGAAAGTATGACTTAGCACATCTCCATTACATCTCTTGCCATATAAATATTGGCCTCTACCCATTTTAGCCCTCTGTAACACAATGTAACACAACGTAACGTAACGCAAATCAACTTTTACAATCCAAAATGACATTTTTAAATGAAAGTATGACTTAGCCCATCTCCATTACATCTCTTACCATATAAATATTGACCTCAACCAGTTTTAGCCCTCTAACACAATGTAACGTAACGTAACGTAACGCAAATCGACTTTTGCAGTCCAAAATGACATTTTTAAATAAAAGTACGACTTAGTCCATCTCCATTACATCTCCTTCCATATGAATATTACGGACTACCAGTTTTAGCCCTCTGTAACACAATGTAACGTAACGTGGAAAATCAACTTTGTCGGATGACCAAATAACATTATTGAAAATGACATTCATGTTTAGCCATTACACCCAAACACAAGAAAAATATTACCGCTTTTCTTGAGAAACTTATATGTGGAGATCATATCTCCAGAGTCCACACAATAAGCCACACATCACACATCTTCTGTTTTCAAATCGCAGCTCGCATCTAATTTAATGTTATTTTTTTTTTGCAGAAACTATGTTTTGAGAATATGCTCAATGTCGACAATTACTATTCGTATCATCAAACTCCTTTCAGTCAACAAAATTCACATTTCATATCGCGTGTGTAGATTAGAGAGAGAGAAGGCAAACATAGCTTGCAGCTAGTCAAAACTTATCATAACAGATATGATTTCACACAGTTTTCAACCTTTGCCAGTTTTTCAATGTTTTCTCTTCACTCGTGCTAAGTGAGTCAGACAAAAATGAGACATTTCATTTCATTATTAGCCATGCAATATGCTATTAGCTAGATAGTCAAAACATATAACAAGCATTATTTCACAGGAATTTTTTCTAGCAAATATGCTTCCTTTAAGCAGTTCAACACATCAAACACCAGCAGTCCGCGAAATTCCCTTTAGTCAATAATCATCCTTTACAGTATTTCTTGACTAAAATAGCACTCCAAAACATAAGTGGTCATTTTTATTCTCACTGTCGCACTATAGTCAATAATTTGTTTCGCAGAGTGACAAGTTATGCATAGTGACGAGATTTCACGGTGTGCATAGTTTAAGAGAGTTCACACTGTATTAATTACGGTCATGGATATCTTATGTTATGTTTATGAAGATCATCACTTCTTATTTTTATCATTTTTCTTGCCCCCCAGCTTTGCAGTCTTCTCATATTCTTTTTCAAATAAAGTTTGCTTACTGTTTTCCAGCAGATCGGCTTCACATTACATATATTAATCAATTTTCAAATTCAGTTCAGTTTCTTTTCAATATCGCAGCTTTGTTGTCCCCCTGCTCGTATCTAGTTCAAGACCTCTTATTATCAATGTCATTAATACTGATATCATCAACCATGTATTGGATGTCTCAGACATTCAGTTAACAACGTAGTAAGTGTTTAATGAACGTGAGAATCACTTCATGTGCGCTCATTTTAGTTTAGTTTAAAGTTTTCCATCTTGAATTAATACTACTATTGGATAGCTCAGACATTCAGTTAACAACTCAGTAAGTGAAAATCTCTTCATGTGAGCTCATTTTTAGTTTAGGATAAGGTTTTTCCATCATGAAATACTATTATCAGTAACCAGGTATTGGATGGCACTACCATTCAGTTTACATCTCAGTAACTGTTTACTGAACATTGTTATCCATCCATGCGACCTCATTTTTCAGTTTAAAGTTTCTACATCGTAAAAAATAAAATATTACTATCACCAGCCATGTATCGGGTGTCTCAACCATTCAGTTTACAACTCAGTAACTGTTTACTGAACATAGACATCCCTCCATGCGAGCTCATTTTTTAGTTTAAAGTTTCTCCATCGTAAAAATTAAAATATTACTATCACAAACAATGTATTGGGTGGGTCAAACATCCAGTTTACTATTCAGTAACAGTTTACTGAACATAGATATCCCTCCATGTGACCTCATTTTTTAGTTTAAAGTTTCTCCATCGTAAATAAAAAATAAAATATTACTATCACAAACCTTGTATTGGCCAGCTCCGGCATTCAGTTTACAACTCAGTAAGTGTTTACTGAATGCAAAATCGCTACATGTAATCGATAGCATGTTGGTCACATTGCGATACAAGGTTATACATATGATCCGAAATAATACTAAGGCTTTGCACAGAACATCCAGTCTGGGAAGGGTGTAGTGATACTTGATGGTTTGGGCATGGAGGGGGGTGGGAGGGGGTAGGGGTTTGGTGGGGGTGGATGGGGAGAGGGTAAGGCCATCCCACTACCTAGTCCATCCATCTCACAACGTCTCAAACCGCCGCAAAGGTTAGACCTTAACGAGATAGCATGCCGTTTCATTCATTCAGGAGTCTTGAACATTCTATGACAATGACTTGCTATGATAACGCCGTTGTGTGATACAAGCTCTGCACAACTGTAATGGCTGTAGGAAGAAGAGGTGATGGAGATTGAGTAAACATGCATACATTTCAATGATCACAGTTAAGAAGAACAATTGTAGGTAGAGATTGCGTCTCCGTGACGATGTGAAATGTTTCCCTCTTTTAGTAAACGCTGACCTAGTGACTTTGACTGAGTTTACTAAGTGATGTGCCATGTGGTGGCACTTCTCAGGTCGATGTGATGGTATGTGATCCTGGTCCGTACCACTCTAGAAGGTAAGGGGAAGAGGGGTGCCCCACTCTAGAAGGTAATGGAGAGGGGGCCCCCCTGATGGTATGGGAGGGGTGGGGGTGATTGACGATGACAGGTGGACTCCCTGCTGGCGGAGTATGATCCTCGCTCCCCTTCTTAACGGAATCGCAGTGGAGGTAGAGCCATGCTGGGGTGAACATCTCCAAGTCTTGTCTTAAGACATCGAAAAGCCATTAAGGCAAATGGCCCACATCACTCCTCCTGGACTCTGCTCTCTCATACCCTCCTCTCCCACTTACAGCTTCCTGTAGGGGGAGCTAATGGTTTGTCAAAACCGCAAATGGACCCCGAGCAGTCTCACGACGAGGGGAAGCCCCCCTCACCCTTCCCTCCCTCCCCCACCCCAAACAACATAACAGACTATGTTGGCTCCCCTCTCACCTACACTCAGCCTCTACATACCGTACTTGCTATCAAAACTATTATCTACACTCAGGATTAAGTATACGCCAAACACACATACATATTCATTTACTCTTTCCTCTTATTCCACTCCTATCCTTTGATTTCTTACTCTACCACATACTCTCCTACACCCCCAACAACATGTCCTCCCCTCTTTCCTGACCACATACCCTAACACCGCACGCTCACACGCGTCCGACACGCACCAAACTTCCAGGGAAATCCCCCCCAAACCCTGTGTGACTAGAACCGCGCGCACCACCTGGCACCCAACAACATGACCTCCCATCTTTCCTGACCACATACCCTAACACCGGACGCTCACACGTGTCCGACACGCACCAAACTTCCGGGAAATTCACCCCAAACCCTTTGTGACTAGAGCTACGCGCTGCGACTAGAGCGACGCGCCACACCTGCCCAGCTGGCACTCAAGGGGAAATTCCCCCAAACCCTTTGTGACTAGAGCGACGCGCAACACCTGCCCAGCTGGCACTCAAGAGTGCCACCTGGACAGATGGCGTGCGTCGCTCTAATCACATATTACACTACTCCCCTGGTGTTACCTCTGATCTGGGGTGACCAACCATCTCTGGGTTCTGTCGAAAGATTTTTTTTGAAATTCGTAACGTGATCATTTGAACCAGTCATACCTCTTCATAATTTTGTTTGTTAAAAAGGATAATCACTTTTCCCGTCCTAACTGGCACTGACATGACACGATGAAAAGCGTCATTGAATGTGTTCTGATGCAAATTACACTGAAGATTAATGTGAGCAACTCCATCAGTTAGAATGTGAATATCATCATGTTTCCCGTTAAGCAGGCATTTAAACTTATCCAAGTCTGCAACAGAGGTCTTATCCGAATTCTTGTGACGTATCTGTTCTCACTGGCAGCAGCAGCAACTTACAAGTGAGGTGTACTGAGGGTGTCTATGACAGGTTGTCACTGTCAGTGACAACCTGTCATTCACACACACATGTGACAGGTTAGATCAGTCTTCAATGAGAACATGATCACTCTGAGACTCTCCTCTCCCATCCCATGACAGAACCCTAAAGTTAATATTAATTTCATCAATGAAATCAGGATTATATCACTTGTCGGCATCTGTGAACGCAGTAACCAGATTTATATATGCGACTTCTCGAGAAAAATTGGTGTTAGGTCAGCTGTCACCTTGAGGTTAGGTCACCTGTCACCTTGAGGTTAGGTCACCTGTCACCTTGAGGTTAGGTCACCTGTCACCTTGAGGTCAGGCCACCTGTCACCTTGAGGTTAGGTCACCTGTCACCTTGAGGTTAGGTCACTTGCCACCTTGAGGTCAGGTCAACTGTCACCTTGAGGTCAGGTCACTAGCCACCTTGAGGTTAGGTCACCTGTCACCTTGAGGTTAGGTCACTTGCCACCTTGAGGTCAGGTCACCTGTCACCTTGAGATCAGGTCACTAGCCACCTTGAGGTCAGGTCACCTGTCACCTTGAGGTTAGGTCACTAGCCACCTTGAGGTTAGGTCACCTGCCACCTTGAGGTTAGGTCACCTGCCACCTTGAGGCTAGGTCACCTGTCACCTTGAGGTTAGGTCACCTGTCACCTTGAGGTTAGATCACCTGCCACCTTGAGGTTAGGTCACCTGTCACCTTGAGGTCAGGTCACTAGCCACCTTGAGGTCAGGTCACTAGCCACCTTGAGGTCAGGTCACCTGCCACCTTGAGGTCAGGTCACCTGCCACCTTGAGGTCAGGTCACCTGCCACCTTGAGGTCAGGTCACTAGCCACCTTGAGGCCAGGTCACCTGCCACCTTGAGGTCAGGTCACCTGCCACCTTGAGGTCAGGTCACCTGCCACCTTGAGGTCAGGTCACTAGCCACCTTGAGGCCAGGTCACCTGCCACCTTGAGGTTAGGTCACCTGTCACCTTGAGGTTAGGTCACCTGTCACCTTGTGGTTAGGCCACCTGTCACCTTGAAGTTTAGTCACCTGTCACCTTGAGGTTAGGTCACCTGTCACCTTGAGGTTAGGTCACCTGTCACCTTGAGGTTAGGACACCTGTCACCTTGAGGTTAGGTCACCTGTTACTTTGAGGTTAGGTCACCTGTCACCTTGAGGTTAGGTTACCTGTCACCTTGAGGTTAGGTCACCTGTCACCTTGAGGTCAGGTCACCTGTCACCTTGAGGTTAGGTCACCTGTCACCTTGAGGTTAGGTCACCTGTCACCTTGAGGTTAGGACACCTGTCACCTTGAGGTTAGGTCACCTGTCACCTTGAGGTTAGGTCACCTGTCACCTTGAGGTTAGGTCACCTGTCACCTTGAGGTTAGGTTACCTGTCACCTTGAGGTTAGGTCACCTGTCACCTTGAGGTTAGGTCACCTGTCACCTTGAGGTTAGGTCACCTGTCACCTTGAGGTTAGGTCACCTGTCACCTTGAGGTTAGGTCACCTGTCACCTTGAGGTTAGGTCACCTGTCACCTTGTAACAAACTAGGCTGTTGTAAGAATTATCCAGAGTGGTTTATCGACAAAAGAGAACGGGAACCTGAGCCCGCGTGGTGACCTGGGGACCTGACCCCAGGGGAATTCGCGGTGAAAATAACCGACGCTTTGTTCATAAGCTGCGTATAATGAATCATCCTATAGTATTCAGTAATTTAGAGAAATTAGCCTTTATTTATTTTGTATTAAAATTGTATTGTATAATAGTACTGGGTACAATATCAAGAGTATTCTAATTATTGAGTTTAAGTCACCATCAGTGACGTCACGAATCAGATCTAACTTGTAAGGCGGAGTGACCGGCGGTCATAGGTCATCAGGGTTGACATGTCTACTATTTCTCAAAGTTCAATTAACCATTTTGGGGATCGGGAACAGCTCTGCCGTTAAATGTTTGTGTAATTTAATTTCAGTAAAATAATTCAACCAGTCTGGATCAATTAAGTACAACAGAGGATAATTGTTATAACTTAAACCTTGCTAGTAACTGGGTAGAACTTTGACTAGGCGGAAGGATACAATGCTCTAGTCTGGGGTAGACCAGACGAGGAAGAGATCAGTGTGGAGACAAGATCAACTGGGAGAGGCCAACCATCTTACCTCTCCCCAAGACCAGCCCAACATCTTTAGCTGGTAAAACATAGAGGTATAGTTGCTATTGTTATGTATAGGACTAGTCAACTCATTGCATTCAGGTCAAGTAGGGAGTGTTAAAGTGACAGGGAGTGAACATATTTAGATTTTGTCTTAGTTTCTTTTAATAAATTAATTAGTTATTAATTTGCATTTTTATTATTTCCATGTGTATGTTCAAGTTATGTGAACTTGTCCTGGTCACGTGGTCCACACGAGGCAGAGTTGTATTGGGCGCCGATTCTAACATCGAATCGGAATTCATCATTCCCGTCTAATTAATTCCACACTTAAGAACTCTCAAGGTCATCGGTTATAGTGGGGGTCAAGCCCCAAGGTTGATTAATTAGCGTGATCGATCCAGACCTCGATCATTGCTCTGTGTTACTGGTCTGGTGGTGGCGGCGGAGGCGACTCTAGGGTTTTGCTCATAGCCTAGGTAACGTCATACGGGTTGTAGAATCCTAAGTCGGTCAATCGTCTTAGGACCACGTGGCGTGGAGTTGGCTTTGGTAAAAGTTTTGGAGTCCCTTGGTAGAGAATAAAAAGTAAGAATACGGGTAGAGGGCAAAGAAGGAAAGATATGTAGAGAGAAACCCTACCCCGTGTTACAATGGTGCACAGCGGTGGTTTCAACAATTTTGTTTGAAATTGTTGAAAGGCTCACGCGTCTAGCCATTCGAACATGTGCGCGGATGCTAAGGAGACAGCCGCGGGCCAGGATTAGCAGTGCGCCTCACAACAGTGCGTTTGAGTGGGGATTGGCGAATCTTGGGTTCATGCGGGCTGATACGATTAAGGTTTAGTTAGTAAGATTAGGCTGTTCAGTTTTATTGTAAAAGGAGACCGCTCCGAGTTGATTGGACTAGGTACCATACTCGACCCATTGCAATTAAGTCAGAGGTGTTGGGAGCCGCCATACTCTCAACAGCAGTTCCTTGTGGGCTGTCTGGGCGGATATATCTGTGGGACGCCAGTAGATAGTCCGAGGGCGTTATTAGACGACCCAAAATGCTAGGAAAAACGGAAATCCGTGAAGGGCGTTGCGGCCTCCGAGGGACGGACTAGTAACCTACCTAGCAGCGATTCAACAACTAAGTGATCGCACACTTAGTGGAGGTTGAGTCATCCCTAGTCATAATTGTTGCTGAAAGCTGCGTGTCGCTCTGTTGGAACCTAGATGGTCGAGGCCCCTAGGCTAGGTGTGGTACGGCGAGCCGGTAGGAGCAATTATAAGATTAAGTCGAGTGCATTTTTGAATTAAGTATACTTAAATTTATAAAGTAATTTCCGTTTATTTTCGTTGTTCTAGAGATTAATTTTTTTTCCCTTACATTCAATCCCCGGTTAAAGAATTTTTATCCAAGTGTTTAGCATTTTCTTGCATATTAGGCTAAGTGCGTACATTAAGTTTTGCTATTCCCTGTTGTATTAGTCTAAGTCAGAGGTGTTGGTTCTAGAGCGTAGTTAACCCTCTAGACTTAGGGCTATAGGTCGGTCACTATAGTAAGTGAAGGAGTTTAAGGGATAGTAAGTTGCGTGTAAATGTTTAATAGAGTCCGTGGAATATTTCTAAGTATTTCGGGATAAGTTTTCGGCTAAGTCAACGTCGGAAAGTCGTTAACTGTAATTAATTTGTATTCGTGGGTCACGTGTATGATCTGGGTGTCATTAGGATTCCCCAGTCGATGCGAGTGATATTTTCTAGTTTTTACCAGTAAGATGGTAGAATTGTGTTTTTAGACTTAGAATTCTGTTTTCAGTAGACACGTAGGTGGAAAATTTTCTAAGTCCAGTTCGGGCTAGAATCGACTTTTTGGCGAAATTCGAATTTTCATGTTTTGTGTATATTCTGGGGCCAGTATTACTCTCTAGTGCGCGCAAGGGACGTAATTCTGTTCTGAAGCATTAAACAGTGATAATTACATTTTTGCCGAATTTAGTTATTTTTCGAGAAAATCGTGTTGTAATTTTGTCAGAGTCCATTTGAGGTGAAAATCTCGGATTTTGACGAAAATTCGAATTAGTGAGTGTTGAAACCGCCCGATGTGTCAGTATTGTTCGGCCTACAGCGTCAGTATTAAATAATGACTTATTTATATCTGGGAACGAGAGACCCAAATTTTTGTGAATTAAAGGAGTTTTGTGATATTTGGGGTGATAGAATATTTTTCCCTCGGAGTCAGAAAAATTGGCAGTCCAGCAATTAAGTAAAAACGCAGTTTTTGATAAAAATTCAATTTTTGGTAAGCCTATATATGTCCTGGGTGTCTATATTAATCGCTAGAGCGGTTTATTAACGTCAAACTAGTTATTTTCCTTCAGAACAAAAATTTTGATTTTTCAGCGTTTAAGCGAAAAAGCGCGGGACTTAGTTTTTTTTCAGCGCAGCTGGTCCCGCTCCATTAGTCATCAGTAGCCACGCTGCTCACTTCAAGTGCGTTTAGTATTCAAGTACAGTAAATATTCTTTATTAATCCATTACGAGTGCTGCGCGTTAGTTGCGTTATCATTTAAATTGTTTTATATAAATTAGATTCTTTAATTTTTTTAACGTAAAGGACTTAGGTTTCAGCAATAGAACTGCGGGATATTTCACGGTCAGACACGAGTGCAGGGCAGACACTCATTCATTGGATTCACTTCAGCGATTCTCTCGATAAATCGGTGTATTTCCTACTTTGGGAATTTAGTAGTTTTCTCTTGGAAAAGAGTTGTGATTTTTTTTATTTGTGTAAGATCACGGTTGTAGTGAGTCCGGGTCGAGGGTGTACTAAAGGGTAGTTTAGAAGAGACGTGGCACACCAGGAATCACAGAAAATGTTTAACCCAGATAGTGACCAGTCAGTAGGGACCAGTGGGAGTGGAAGTGTAGAGGACAGCATCTCTTCCGACACCACTGGGGACCGCTCAGGTACACCTCATCCACCACTACAACAACCCCAACCCCATCCTCAATTCCCGTACCAACCCCATCCTCAATTCCCGTACCAACCCCATCCTCAATTCCCATACCAACCCCATCCTCAGTTCCCATACCAACCCTTCCCCCAACCCCAGGCCACTCCATACCCATTCCAACCCCAGGCCACCCCATACCCATACCCATTCCAACCCCAGGCCACCCCATACCCATACCCATTCCAACCCCAGGCCACCCCATACCTGTACCCATTCCCATTCCAACCCCAGGCCACCCCATACCCATCCCAACCCGAGGCCACCCACACCATACCTCAACCCCAACCTCAATCCACACCCCAACCCGAGGCCACCCACACCATACCTCAACCCCAACCTCAATCCACACCCCAACCCGAGGCCACCCACACCATACCTCAACCCCAACCTCCATCCACACCCCAACCCCAGGCCACCCGCACCATACCTCAACCCCAACCTCCATCCACACCCCAACCCCAGGCCACCCACACCATACCTCAACCCCAACCCCAGGCCGCCACAGCCTTGGACAGGCAGATGCGCACGGAGACGCCGGGCACTCAGTTGTCGCCATACGTAGAGGCGTTAAGTAAAGGCGAGGAAGCCAAGCCGAGGAACTGTGGCGCGGGTTCATCAGGCGGGAAGCAGCCCTCAGCTGCAAGTTCGAGCCACCCTGTGCGGGGTACCAACAGAGATCCGCGGAGGTGTTACTCCTGCTGGAAACGCGGGCATATACAGAGGGATTGCGAAGTCACTCCTACGAAAGCATGAAAGCAGGCTCCTAGTGAAGGTAGGCCTACTTTTGAGGTGAAAGTGGAAGGTGTGAGATTGACAGCTTTTGTTGATACAGGAAGCCAGGCAACGGTAATTAAAAAGTCAGCCTTCAGCAATTTTAAGTATGCACGTCTTCAACGTTGCGCAAAGACATTAACAGCGGTCAATGGGGAAAAGATTGAGATCGTAGGTCAAGGTACAGTTAATTTTGAGATTGATGGGGAATTGCAGCCTCACACATGGACGATCGTAGAGAACCTTGATTTTCCTGGTCACATCTTAATGGGAACTGATTTTCTGTCGCGATTTGATTATTCCTTGTCTGCTCAAAAAGGGGCTAGGAACTGCAGGTTGCAGTTGGGACAGACTTCCTACCCAGTGGAGATGATCGACCATCCCCCAGTTGTAGCTTCAATTAAGAGGAAACTGAAATATAATGCGCACTATCCAAAATTGATTTTTAAGTTTCTTCCAGACACAGTTAAGAGGTCATGCGCATTGCATGCATTGACCAAACAGAGTTGCCCACCACATTCTGTTAAATTTATTAAAGTAGCCGTGGGACGTCACATACAACCAGGTACCACCCTTCAGGTGGCTGGGAGATGTGATAGTTTATTAATTCCTCATCACTTAGTTGTAGTGCTCGATAAAGGTGCACTCATTCCAGTTGTCAATCTTTCACATAAGACTTTTCGCTTCAGCGCAGGTGATAGGGTATCTCAGGGAACCATGGTGGAGGACACAGAAATCTTTCACCATGAGTCAGCTGAGACGCCAGCCGTCACTGCACAATGTAGTGCACTGAATATGTTGAACACTAAAACACCATCCAAAGTACAATACGAGACGAGAAATGTTGCACAGAATGTAGAGGAAGTAGAAAAATTAATATCAGGACTTGATTTGCAACATGTTACACAGGCGGATAGGAAGGCACTGAGAGGAGTTTTACGAAAATTCCCGAAATTGTTTGCGACAGAGGATGACCAGATTGGTTTCCTTGATAAGATTGAGCACACCATTCCAACTGGTGACCATTTGCCTGTGTACACAAGACAGTGGAGGTTGCCAGAACAGGCAAAGAACATTATCAGGGAGGAGTGCCAGAAAATGTTGAGACAGGGCGTGATAGAGCCTAGTACGTCACCGTGGCTCTCTCCTGTTGTGCTAGTTCGGAAACCGGACGGTAGTTATCGTTTCTGTGTAGACTACCGGAAGGTGAACGAACTAACTAAGGGTGATGTGTATCCGTTGCCCCGAATACAGGAGATAATAGATCAATTTGGTGCTGCTAAGTATTTCTCAACTCTTGACGCAAAATCGGCGTATTGGGCGATTCCGGTGGCAGAACAGGATAGGGAAAAAACAACATTCTCGGATGGTAGGCACACTTATCAATTCCGTAGGATGCCGTTTGGTTTAAAGACAGCGCCTTCGTCGTTTCAGAGGGCCATCAACTTTATCCTTAGTCCGGTACTGGGTAGGCATTCCTTAGCGTACCTGGATGATGTTGTGATATATTCCAGGACGTTTGAGGAACACCTACAGGACTTGACTGAGACTTTGAAGTTGTTAGATCAGGCAGGTTTCAGGCTGAATGTTCAGAAGTGCACCCTGGCGGCTCAGAAATTCAAATTTCTGGGGTTCCAGGTGTGCCCAGACGGTATCTGACCTGACCCAGATTCTTGCCGCGCCATTGCTGACATGCCTACTCCAAGGACAGCAAAGGACGTGCGTAGGTTTTTGGGGGCGGCCGGATATTTTCGTCGTCATATTGAAGGTTTCGCTGGCATTTCAGCACCCCTGACTGATCTGACAAAGAAAAATGCGAAGTTTGTGTGGAAATCTGAACATGACGAGGCCTATCGCAAACTGAAACACCAACTAATCACGACACCGGTATTGGCTATTCCTGATTTTGAGAAAGAGTGGGAAGTGCACACTGACGCCAGCGGTATTGCTATTGGCGGATGCTTAATTCAGCGAGACGCAGATAATTTACCCCATCCAGTAGCCTATTTCAGTAGGAAGGTCAAAGGACCTGAAGTTCGTTATTCAGCTACGGATCGGGAGGCACTGGCAGTAGTAGAATCAGTTAGGTATTTCGAGCCTTACCTATTTCAGCGGCATTTTGTAATCTACACATACCATCGAGCACTAACACACATATTTAAAAAGCGAACGAAATGCCCACGAATGTCACGCTGGTCTCACGAACTTTCGGCCCACTCGTTCCAGATCTTGTACAAGCCTGGTCCAGCACATGTTGTGCCAGACACGCTAAGTAGAAATATAGCGGCAGTTCAGATTAATGAAAATATTGAAACCATTCCATCGGATAAAATGAGAGAATACCAGATGAACGAGCCGAGATGGAAAGAGATTATTGAGTATTTAGAGGGAGGAAAATACCCGAAAAAGAAAAAGAATTTACCTATTCATGATTTTGAAATGAAACAGGGCGTCCTGTATTATGTTAATAGCCAGAATGATAGGGCAGTATTTCAGCTAGTTATTCCGGACGCGTTGCGGTCATCAGCGTTAAAGCTTGCGCATGCTTCAAAAATTGCAGGGCATCCGGGGATCTTTAAAACGCACTTAAAAGCAAAGTCTCTATTTTATTTTCCAGGATTACTTTCTGAGGTAATCAATTTCGTGAAGTCGTGCCCTCGTTGCCAGAGGAGGAAAGGTACCCTTAAGGTACAAGCCCCACTTCAGGAATTCCCTGAAATTCGCGAACCGTTAGATCGTGTGGGGGCCGATCTGATTGATTTACACCACAGTCATTCAGGTAACAGATATATGTTGGTGCTAGTTGACCATCTGTCTAGATACACTACACTAGTTGCATTACCTCAGAAGGATTCTCGTACGGTTGCAGATGCGTTCTTGCATAGGTTCGTTACTGTATTCGGACCTCCTAAAGTTTTAGTCTCTGACCGGGGTCAAGAGTTCAATGGGAATATATTTAGAGAAGTTTGTAAGATTTTAGACAACTTCGGCTTTTACAACGGCCTACCACCCACAAGCAAACGGAATGACGGAACAGACTAATCGTTCAGTCAAGGATATGCTTGCAATCCTTGCTGAACATGATGCAAACACCTGGGATGAACACCTACCCTATGTTCAGTTCGCCTTGAATACTGCCATCCACCAATCAATTAACACCCAACCACTTCATTTGTTTACTGGTAATTCATGCAATTTCCCGTCAGGTCTGCTTAACAGACATAATGTTGCATACGGGGAGGACTATCCTTCAGAGGTCCTTGGTAAAATGAGAAATGCATGGAATATTGCAGCTGAAGCGTCCAAGAAGGCACGGACTCGGTATGCTCATTTTTATGACAAGAAAGTGCGCCCTCTTGAGTTGACGGAAGGAAGCCTCGTATTGAGAGTGAATGAGGCTGCGCCCGCCAATCAGAGCAGGAAACTAGCTCCGAGGTGGCGAGGACCATATAGAGTAATTAAAAGGGCGGGGCCGGTTAATCTTGTTATAAAAGGAGTGTTCGAGGACCAGGTGGAAAGGACAATTCATGTGAATAAATTGAAACATTATCATGCTAGAGAGGAATTAGAACTGCCTTCAGCGGGTCTAGTTCCTGACTCAGCAGTGCTGACTCATGGCTTCACCGACGAGTCAGAAGATGAGGATGATCCTCTGTCATCGCTCATTAGTAGTCAGGTGCAGTCTCGCCACCCTATGGTGACGAGATCTCGCGCTGTACAGTAAAGTAACTTCCTTGGTTAGTATAATTTAGTATTCATTAGATTTTCCTGTAAAGGCAATGAGGTGTACTATGTCTATACTTGACTCAAGTAGCAACTTTTACCGTGCTCTTGGGTTCCACCCCCACCAAACCCAGAGTATATCTATGCTTCCGCTGTGTTGTGTCTGCCTGTTCCCAGGTCTGATTGGTACACCGACCCAGTTGTTCCAGCCACACGTGAACCCTTGTCTGTAAAGACCGAGGGGGGAGGCACGTTACACAAAGCCCTCCCCCCACCAGACCCAGTAACCCATACATCAGTTACTTTGGGGATAAGTGACTGTCCAAGAGTCACCCGGCCGACGCCTCACGTCACTAACGAGGTTGTCAGGGCCAGCGAGCTGTCCACATTATAGCAGTCACCGGAGGTGCCATACAACGCCGGGGTAGCTGTCTCGAGATCTCCACTACCCACCTGCTGCGTCATCAAGACTGCAGCCATTCCAGCAGTGTTGGAGGAGAGGTCAAGAAATGGAAAGCACGTAGCAGTACTCAAGAATTTCGCCGGAAGATTAATGATTACGTCATCTGAAGTAACAAGAAAGCAGAAGTAAGGCGGTCACAGGTGGAAGGCACGGTTTCCCTACAGAGTACCGGGACTCGCCAATAGAAGGTCGCAAAATTGTTTCCTTTGGCCTAAAGTCGGCGGTACGAGGGTATACACAGTTGGTGTTTACGGCCTAGTAACCTGGTGACATCAAGAAACGCCTGAGATGACGTGAGCAATGATGGAAGACGAGATTCACCTGTTCTGCAAACAAGCAACCCGCCTCTACGACCTTCTGACACCACTCCTGCTAAGAGACACCGTTGGTACATCCAGTCCTGCTCGGCTGTGGTCATCTGCGCCGTCAAGTTTAACATCAAGACTGCCGTGTGAACTGTGATTGATATGAAGGCGTGTGGACTGTCGAGAGCAAGATTAATGGCCGAAGTAACAGTATTCTACAGCTGTCACTTGGCACTCAGCTCTACTACACTCTGTCGTCATTCAGGAGTACTGGATGGGAGTACAAGAGGACCAGGTATTGATGTTTACACATGGGGAGAAGCAAGATCGACACCGTCATCGTCAGCGACTACATTCAGCATCCAGCAGCATCGATTTTTTTTTTCTCGATTACTCAATATGAACAATTGATACAAACAACAAAGTGGCTCTGAACATCTGTGTAAAGAACATCTGGACACTTTTGTTTAAATGTTGAAAAACAGAGTTAGAATCACAATCCTTTTTAAATGTTGAAAAACAGATTTAAAATAATTCTGGTATAATATATGAAAATTTAACTCTATAAATTGATCAGTAATCAAAATCGAAGCCCCTGTGTAATTGTCTCAGCCCAGAACAAACGGTTATGGAAAATTATGTTGTGCTATTTTTTGCAGAATGTTTGAACACAGGAGAGGCGGACCAATATAAACATTGACACTTCTAGTGAGTGAGAACACTTGGCTGTACAGTCAGCTGAAACCTGTGATATAGTAGAGGAATTTTTATATTATATTTTTAGATACATGTAATAAACATTAGGTGTGTTCCTTAACATGTCAAGGTTGACATTGATGGGGAGTGGTTAGTACACGGATGTGTACCTGATAGTTCCGTAGTACGCTCCCGGATGACTGAAAGTTCAGTCTGAAGATATAACTTTAATGTTTGTTTGAGCACGGTGTGGCCGGCTCTAGAGGACACATGGACTTGGCTAGTGAAGAGCCAAGGGAGTTTAATAGCTAGTCTTTGGTGGTAGAGTAGGGACATGTTATTCAGCTATGTCAGTAAGGATAGGATGTATGTTTCTTGATGTTAGAGGATTGCTGTCAGTTGACAGCTGAGAAACTTATGAAATGTGAACATATTTATTATGATGTTGGACTATTATTTGTCAAATTTTATTAGTTAGGTTAGCTTTTGTTTGTGGCATGAGTTGAATTCTGGGTTTGGATACTAAACCTCCTGATTTTTTAACAAATTAACAAGGTTTACTAAGTGCTTGTGCGGGGGGGTTGTAACAAACTAGGCTGTTGTAAGAATTATCCAGAGTGGTTTATCGACAAAAGAGAACGGGAACCTGAGCCCGCGTGGTGACCTGGGGACCTGACCCCAGGGGAATTCGCGGTGAAAATAACCGACGCTTTGTTCATAAGCTGCGTATAATGAATCATCCTATATTATTCAGTAATTTAGAGAAATTAGCCTTTATTCATTTTGTATTAAAATTGTATTGTATAATAGTACTGGGTACAATATCAAGAGTATTCTAATTATTGAGTTTAAGTCACCATCAGTGACGTCACGAATCAGATCTAACTTGTAAGGCGGAGTGACCGGCGGTCATAGGTCATCAGGGTTGACATGTCTACTATTTCTCAAAGTTCAATTAACCATTTTGGGGATCGGGAACAGCTCTGCCGTTAGATGTTTGTGTAATTTAATTTCAGTAAAATAATTCAACCAGTCTGGATCAATTAAGTACAACAGAGGTTAATTGTTATAACTTAAACCTTGCTAGTAACTGGGTAGAACTTTGACTAGGCGGAAGGATACAATGCTCTAGTCTGGGGTAGACCAGACAAGGAAGAGATCAGTGTGGAGACAAGATCAACTGGGAGAGGCCAACCATCTTACCTCTCCGCAAGACCAGCCCAACATCTTTAGCTGGTAAAACATAGAGGTATAGTTGCTATTGTTATGTATAGGACTAGTCAACTCATTGCATTCAGGTCAAGTAGGGAGTGTTAAAGTGACAGGGAGTGAACATATTTAGATTTTGTCTTAGTTTCTTTTAATAAATTAATTAGTTATTAATTTGCATTTTTATTATTTCCATGTGTATGTTCAAGTTATGTGAACTTGTCTTGGTCACGTGGTACACACGAGGCAGAGTTGTATTGGGCGCCGATTCTAACATCGAATCGGAATTCATCATTCCCATCTAATTAATTCCACACTTAAGAACTCTCAAGGTCATCGGTTATAGTGGGGGTCAAGCCCCAAGGTTGATTAATTAGCGTGATCAATCCAGACCTCGATCATTGCTCTGTGTTACTGGTCTGGTGGTGGCGGCGGAGGCGACTCTAGGGTTTTGCTCATAGCCTAGGTCACGTCATACGGGTTGTAGAATCCTAAGTCGGTCAATCGTCTTAGGACCACGTGGCGTGGAGTTGGCTTTGGTAAAAGTTTTGGAGTCCCTTGGTAGAGAATAAAAAGTAAGAATACGGGTAGAGGGCAAAGAAGGAAAGATATGTAGAGAGAAACCCTACCCCGTGTTACAACCTTGAGGTTAAGTCACCTGTCACCTTGAGGTTAAGTCACCTGCCACCTTTAGGTCAGGTCACCTGTCACCTTGAGGTTAGCATCGTGCACATCTTCACCGTTGATAATGCCGGTGAGATACTTGTAGAACACAAGTCCAGCAGTAACGCGCCCTGGTATGGCATAAACAACATACTTTACCCAGCATGTTGCTATGCCACGGGATGGCAGTACCGCCGTCGGGTCTTCCAGGACTTGACATGGAAGACCCACGTGCCTCGCCCTGAAATCCGACATTTCAGGGCTGGCACTGTAACTAGTCCATCTACAAATTTAATGAAGTTTTCATATTCACTAAGTTTAAGCCAGTGTTCTTGCAGAATAAGTATAACAGAAATTAAAAATATTTTCAATATATTCATACATTTCGGGTTTAAACCCATCACAGTTTTCGGCAATAACTGTAAAATCTTCAATTTTCTCAATTTTGGTTTTCCTATATTCGTATGGCCTGAAGTACCTTCAGACCAACAACTGACGCAGAACACAGTATGCATCTCTTTTTTGGTTTACATACTCTTATATATCTATTTAAATTTGTATATATTTTATTTATAAAGAAAACACACTGTCTGCATTTAACTGAATGAAATTCTTAAGCCTGCAAGTCGCATGCCCCGAGGCGATACACACACACACACACTGGTAATGGCAGGTTTCCCAGGTATCAAACCACTAACATCTACAGTCTTTAACTCCTCAGTGATATATAACAAATTTAACTGACGTTTCCTCCGATTTCCATCCTGAGTCCAAGGACTGGAACAGACTCTGTATCACTGAAGCCTTCCGATGCCCTGTGTCTCACGGTCATTCATTAGGGGCTTTGAGTAGGATGGGTATTGGCTAGAACGTGCGGTGGGAAAGGAGTGGGGGGGGAGAATGGATGGTTAGGAGCGGAAGAGAGAGAGAAAGAAGCATGTTTTGTCGCATTTTCCCCTACTCACCAATTGCTCCACGTGCACTCGTTGTGTTTTGAGAGTCAATCCTAATAGTCATATATCAGTTTCCCTGGTAATGGCGAGTCAAGAGGTAGGGAGGCTACACACTGCCTGCTTAATCCCATCAACGGGAAGACCGTCAAGGCGGCGGAGACTGGCACTTGTGGAGGAGAGGATCAACTAGTCAAAGGACCGTTAATGAAAGCTCTGGTGACGTATGATTATTCCCACATTTGGAAGGTAAGGGGGAAGGTGAAGGGAAGAGGGGCAAGGTGAGGGTAAACGGGAAGGAAAGGTAAAGTTGAGGGGTAGAGGGGGGGGGGGGAAAGTGAAGGGATTTAGTGGCTCGTCTTGGGTAAAAGGTTCATTTACCAACCATTCCTCTCCCCCAATACGTCTTATGCCTTACGAAATCAACCGATCCGTTCAAAATACAACGTGTTAATGAACATTAAAGCATCCTAATATTCACGTTGTCCTTGCAGCGGCCGCGATAGGGGTAGGTGGGTTGGTTGGGTTAGCATGATTCTTGTTAAGAAGAACAGTTACATTTGTTCCGGAGCGGCAAATTGATAGAAGGAACTGCATTCACTCCGTGTAGCGACCAGACGACACTCACCCCGTGTAGCGACCAGACGACACTCACCCCGTGTAGCGACCAGACGACATACACCCCGTGTAGCGACCAGACGACATTCACCCCGTGTAGCGACCAGACGACACTCACCCCGTGTAGCGACCAGACGACATACACCCCGTGTAGCGACCAGACGACATTCACCCCGTGTAGCGACCAGACGACACTCACCCCGTGTAGCGACCAGACGACACTCACCCCGTGTAGCGACCAGACGACACTCACCCCATGTAGCGACTAGACGACACTCACCCCGTGAAGCGACCAGACGACACTCACCCCGTGTAGTGACCAGACGACATTCAGCCCGTGTAGCGACCAGACGACACTCACCCCGTGTAGCGACCAGACGACACTCACCCCGTGTAGTGACCAGACGACACTCACCCCGTGTAGCGACCAGACGACACTCACCCCGTGCAGCGACCAGACGACATTCAGCCCGTGTAGCGACCAGACGACATTCACCCCGTGTAGCGACCAGACAACACTCACCCCGTGTAGCGACCAGACGACATTCACACCGTGTAGCGACCAGACGACATTCACCCCGTGTAGCGACCAGACGACATTCACCCCGTGTAGCGACCAGACGATATTCACCCCGTGTAGCGACCAGACGACATTCACCCCGTGTAGCGACCAGACGACATTCACCCCGTGTAGCGACCAGACGACATTCACCCCGTGTAGCGACCAGACGACATTCACACCGTGTAGCGAGCAGACGACATTCACACTGTGTAGCGACCAGACGATATTCACCCCGTGTAGCGACCAGACGACATTCACCCCGTGTAGCGACCAGACGACATTCACCCCGTGTAGCGACCAGACGATATTCACCCCGTGTAGCGACCAGACGACATTCACCCCGTGTAGCGATCAGACGACATTCACCCCGTGTAGCGACCAGACGACATTCACCCCGTGTAGCGACCAGACGACATTCACACCGTGTAGCGACCAGACGACATTCACACCGTGTAGCGACCAGACGACATTCACCCCGTGTAGCGACCAGACAACACTCACCCCGTGTAGCGACCAGACGACATTCACACCGTGTAGCGACCAGACGACATTCACCCCGTGTAGCGACCAGACCACATTCACCCCGTGTAGCGACCAGATGACATTCACACCGTGTAGCGACCAGACGACATTCACCCCGTGTAGCGACCAGACGATATTCACCCCGTGTAGCGACCAGACGACATTCACCCCGTGCAGCGACCAGACGACATTCACACTATGCAGCGACCAGACGACCAAATATTCCGATCAAATTTGCGCAGTGAAAGACACTGATGAAGCTGGAACGAGCGGCTCACGTCATGACGGATACGCTCCTCTGGAAACTGGAATGAGATTAACCATTTTCCTCTCCTGGAAGAGGCATTGGTTTGAATCTGAAAGTTAGATGCTCGGTGTCCTCGGTGTCCACGGGAAACAGGTGATCCTGAATCATGAACGAGCTGCTCAAGCTGTCTGGAATCTGGGAGCCCGTTATCTTGAGGTTATCTTGAGATGATTTCCGGGTTTTTAGTGTCCCCGCGGCCCGGTCCGCGACCAAGCCTCCACCCCTAGGAAGCAGCCCGTGACAGCTGACTAACACCCAGGTACCTATTTACTGCTAGGTAACAGGGGCATAGGGTGAAAGAAACTCTGCCTATTGTTTCTCGCCGGTGCCCGAGATCGAACCCGGGACCACAGGATCACAAGTCCAGCGTGCGGTCCGCTCGGCCGACTGGCTCCCAGACTGATATTTGTTTTCTAATATTTAGTCTTTATTTAAAATTAAAACGAGTCCGTCTGAAAAATTCTTCTATTTTTGAGTGGAAAAGGAATTAAACTATGTCAAAGGTTTCTTTCAGATACGCCAAAGACTAAAGAGAAGGCTGGTCCTTGGGGAAAATAAGTTAGGTCATGTAACTGATAATGATACTGAAATAAGTAGCACTCTAAGTCCTATGTTTCTGTACTTGTTAGAGAGGAACTTGATAACAACTGGGCCAATCTATGTAGGAGGTAAGGAAGGTCGCATGAACTGTATTGTCATTAATAAGGAGGAAGTAATTTCACATAGACAAATGAAAGCCAAATCAATCCCCAGGCTCAGACGAAAAATTTGCCTGGGTCCCACGATCATACAAGAGCTGAGTGAGACCTTGACATTCATATTTAATGACATTAAACTCTACGAATCGCGGAGGGTTGTTAATGTTGGACCAGTCTTCAGGAAGGGGGAAAGTATCACTTCCATCGAATTATCGACCAATTAGCTAAACGTATATTGTGGGAAAACTGCTTGAATCCATAATCGGAAAAGATATTCACGTACAACTTGTGAAACACAGATTGATAAGGGAGTCTCAACATGGCTTTACAAAGGGCTGTGAAGGGAAATTCATGTTCCATGAATTTCCATTTATTATATTCCAGCATATTTGAGGCAGTTTACAGTGGTACCAATTATCACGTTGTGTACCTTGACTTCAGCGAAGGTTTTGATACTGGGCCTCACGAGTGACTGGAAGAAACTCGTGGTACTGAAGAACTATGCTAAGCTGGATAAGGGCGCGATTATTTGAAAGCAAAACAAAAGATTTGTATAAATGGATTTCAGTCACAATGGGAAATAGTTATAAGTGGAATGCCACAAGGCCTTATCCTAGACCCCCTATTCTTTACTGTACATATAAACGATTAAAGTTCAGGAGTGAACAGCAATATTTGCAGACAATACAAAAGTTAGGAAAGAAATAACTTTAGAAGGTTAAAAAAATGTTGATAAATGCAGGGGTCCGAGACTAGGTAGTGACACACACACTCAAACCAAAAATATGAAAAGAATAAGAACTTATAAAGTCCGTCCTGGAGAATTATCAAGATATCTAATCTTCAGCAACGTTATTGTGACTCATCATCTGCAATGATGATAGAGTTACCAGATATCTGCTGGATAGTGTTGATATTGAAACATTGCAAATGCGAAAAAAGATCTCATGATTAGCAAGGATTTAAGGCCAAAAACCACCGCAAAAATGTTCGCAAAAAGGCAAATAGTACACCGATTTACCTCAAGAAGCTTGGGGAAGAACTAAACCCTTCTTTAACGCTGAATATTTAGCTAAACCATTACATATCTAATCTGGCTTAAAAAAATAGACTAGGTCACCATGAAACAAATACATATTATATATATATATATATATATATATATATATATATATATATATATATATATATATATATATATATATATATATATATATAATATTATTTAGCTAAAAAGGACGTCGTATATGAGTTCGGTTCACTCCCCAGTTGTGTGGTGTAGGTCACACGAAGGAGCGTGTGACGTCAACCTCCTCCAGAAGTCACATTCTCTCTTAAGATTGCTTAAGAACTACTACGTTATTATGACTGATACATAATGACTATCTCCCGCCGATATAAACTGGTTATTACAAGCTCCTCCAATACGAGGCTCGCGTATATACACTTTTTAACATGAACCATATTAACCGAAAATAGTGAACCATATTAACACATAATAATGTACCATAACATAATAACTGAAAATAACGAAGTTGTTCTATTATTTTCTTACTTATTTATGCATGAAACTATCAAGTTATGCACATCTTTCAACATGATAAATTTTAACAAATTAGTAGAATAAGATAAGGGTAAAAGGGGGTCGAAATATTTACCCAGTTCCACCTTACAATGTTAGTTTTTTCTTCAATATTTACACAGCAAGGTATCCATTATATATGCTACCATCGTGCCATTCACGGAGGGACTCTTAAAGACGCTGGGGCAATATCCAAGCCACTTAAGACTCGTACACGCCTGGCAAAATAGGAATCTTCATTTTGCTTCAGAAATTAAATAAAAACGAGTCTCGGGTAAATCTCATTCTCCCAAAATTGCTGCAAGATTCTCTCTCTCTCTCTCATGGGAGAGAGAGAGAGAGAGAGAGAGAGAGAGAGAGAGAGAGAGAGAGAGAGAGAGAGAGAGAGAGAGAGAGAGAGAGAGAGAGAGAGAGAGAGAGAGACTCAGCCAAATTGTCAGATTACGGGATTGAATGTCTACGGGGCAGGATCGACACATCAGCCGGGCGAGGACTTCATGATCAACATCTTAGACCTACTAAGACGTTCGCCGTCTGCGATCCTCTCAGGCGCGTACAATCTCTCTCTCTTAAGTGTCTAGAACAAAAAGAGAACATCGCTTAGGAGCATAGTTCAAAGTGCGCCTGCGCCAGCCATACCCCTATTCACAAATAACTTTCCAGGTGAGTAACAGACCCAAGTGAGTAACAGACCCAGGCGAGTAACAGACCCAGGCGAGTAACAGACCCAGGTGAGTAACAGACCCAAGTGAGCAACAGACCCAAGTGAGTAACAGACCCAAGTGAGTAACAGACCCAAGTGAGTAACAGACCCAGGCGGGTTACAGACCCAGGCGAGTAACAGACCCAGGTGAGTAACAGACCCAAGTGAGTAACAGACCCAAGTGAGTAACAGACCCAAGTGAGTAACAGACCCAAGTGAGTAACAGGTCGAAGGCCCCATAATACACACATTATACCACACTTGTGTGATGAGTGGCACAAGGTGGCACTGAGAGCCACATCATGTCCGTGTTTCAGGTCGTCGGGAAGCGACACTGCGGCACTACGAGGCGGCCCTGAGGCTGGACCCGGAGCACACCGTGGCGCTGGTCAACACCGCCACACTCATGCTCACTCTACACAACAACAATCAGGCCGAGATGCTTTACAAGAGGTACGCCCGCACGCCCTTCTCATCCCTTTCTTTATTTCAGTATTACTTTTAGTGAGCTATAGTAGGTCTAAAATATATATTATATATATATATATATATATATATATATATATATATATATATATATATATATATATATATATATATATATATGCGAACAAGCCTGAATGGTCCCCAGGACTATATGCGAATGAAAACTCACACCCCAGAAGTGACTCGAACCCATACTCCCAGAAGCAACGCAACTGGTAACTACAGGGCGCCTTAATCCGCTTGACCATCACGGCCGTCAAAAGAAAGTGATAGCCGAGGCTATTTGAGCCACTTCCCCGACGGCAACTCGGATGGTAATCTTGGGCATAGCATTTCACCAAATCACCTCATTCTTTGGGGCACACGTGAGGAACACAAATGCGAACAAGCCTGAATGGTCCCCAGGACTATATGCGAATGAAAACTCACACCCCAGAAGTGACTCGAACCCATACTCCCAGAAGCAACGCAACTGGTAACTACAGGGCGCCTTAATCCGCTTGACCATCACGGCCGTCAAAAGGAAGTGATAGCCGAGGCTATTTGAGCCACTTCCCCGACGGCAACTCGGATGGTAATCTTGGGCATAGCATTTCACCAAATCACCTCATTCTTTGGGGCACACGTGAGGAACACAAATGCGAACAAGCCTGAATGGTCCCCAGGACTATATGCGAATGAAAACTCACACCCCAGAAGTGACTCGAACCCATACTCCCAGAAGCAACGCAACTGGTAACTACAGGGCGCCTTAATCCGCTTGACCATCACGGCCGTCAAAAGGAAGTGATAGCCGAGGCTATTTGAGCCACTTCCCCGACGGCAACTCGGATGGTAATCTTGGGCATAGCATTTCACCAAATCACCTCATTCTTTGGGGCACACGTGAGGAACACAAATGCGAACAAGCCTGAATGGTCCCCAGGACTATATGCGAATGAAAACTCACACCCCAGAAGTGACTCGAACCCATACTCCCAGAAGCAACGCAACTGGTAACTACAGGGCGCCTTAATCCGCTTGACCATCACGGCCGTCAAAAGGAAGTGATAGCCGAGGCTATTTGAGCCACTTCCCCGACGGCAACTCGGATGGTAATCTTGGGCATAGCATTTCACCAAATCACCTCATTCTTTGGGGCACACGTGAGGAACACAAATGCGAACAAGCCTGAATGGTCCCCAGGACTATATGCGAATGAAAACTCACACCCCAGAAGTGACTCGAACCCATACTCCCAGAAGCAACGCAACTGGTAACTACAGGGCGCCTTAATCCGCTTGACCATCACGGCCGTCAAAAGGAAGTGATAGCCGAGGCTATTTGAGCCACTTCCCCGACGGCAACTCGGATGGTAATCTTGGGCATAGCATTTCACCAAATCACCTCATTCTTTGGGGCACACGTGAGGAACACAAATGCGAACAAGCCTGAATGGTCCCCAGGACTATATGCGAATGAAAACTCACACCCCAGAAGTGACTCGAACCCATACTCCCAGAAGCAACGCAACTGGTAACTACAGGGCGCCTTAATCCGCTTGACCATCACGGCCGTCAAAAGGAAGTGATAGCCGAGGCTATTTGAGCCACTTCCCCGACGGCAACTCGGATGGTAATCTTGGGCATAGCATTTCACCAAATCACCTCATTCTTTGGGGCACACGTGAGTAGCCTCTCAAATAGCCTCGGCTATCACTTCCTTTTGACGGCCGTGATGGTCAAGCGGATTAAGGCGCCCTGTAGTTACCAGTTGCGTTGCTTCTGGGAGTATGGGTTCGAGTCACTTCTGGGGTGTGAGTTTTCATTCGCATATAGTCCTGGGGACCATTCAGGCTTGTTCGCATTTGTGTTCCTCACGTGTGCCCCAAAGAATGAGGTGATTTGGTGAAATGCTATGCCCAAGATTACCATCCGAGTTGCCGTCGGGGAAGTGGCTCAAATAGCCTCGGCTATCACTTCCTTTTGACGGCCGTGATGGTCAAGCGGATTAAGGCGCCCTGTAGTTACCAGTTGCGTTGCTTCTGGGAGTATGGGTTCGAGTCACTTCTGGGGTGTGAGTTTTCATTCGCATATAGTCCTGGGGACCATTCAGGCTTGTTCGCATTTGTGTTCCTCACGTGTGCCCCAAAGAATGAGGTGATTTGGTGAAATGCTATGCCCAAGATTACCATCCGAGTTGCCGTCGGGGAAGTGGCTCAAATAGCCTCGGCTATCACTTCCTTTTGACGGCCGTGATGGTCAAGCGGATTAAGGCGCCCTGTAGTTACCAGTTGCGTTGCTTCTGGGAGTATGGGTTCGAGTCACTTCTGGGGTGTGAGTTTTCATTCGCATATAGTCCTGGGGACCATTCAGGCTTGTTCGCATTTGTGTTCCTCACGTGTGCCCCAAAGAATGAGGTGATTTGGTGAAATGCTATGCCCAAGATTACCATCCGAGTTGCCGTCGGGGAAGTGGCTCAAATAGCCTCGGCTATCACTTCCTTTTGACGGCCGTGATGGTCAAGCGGATTAAGGCGCCCTTTAGTTACCAGTTGCGTTGCTTCTGGGAGTATGGGTTCGAGTCACCTCTGGGGTGTGAGTTTTCATTCGCATATAGTCCTGGGGACCATTCAGGCTTGTTCGCATTTGTGTTCCTCACGTGTGCCCCAAAGAATGAGGTGATTTGGTGAAATGCTATGCCCAAGATTACCATCCGAGTTGCCGTTGGGGAAGTGGCTCAAATAGCCTCGGCTATCACTTCCTTTTGACGGCCGTGATGGTCAAGCGGATTAAGGCGCCCTGTAGTTACCAGTTGCGTTGCTTCTGGGAGTATGGGTTCGAGTCACTTCTGGGGTGTGAGTTTTCATTCGCATATAGTCCTGGGGACCATTCAGGCTTGTTCGCATTTGTGTTCCTCACGTGTGCCCCAAAGAATGAGGTGATTTGGTGAAATGCTATGCCCAAGATTACCATCCGAGTTGCCGTCGGGGAAGTGGCTCAAATAGCCTCGGCTATCACTTCCTTTTGACGGCCGTGATGGTCAAGCGGATTAAGGCGCCCTGTAGTTACCAGTTGCGTTGCTTCTGGGAGTATGGGTTCGAGTCACTTCTGGGGTGTGAGTTTTCATTCGCATATAGTCCTGGGGACCATTCAGGCTTGTTCGCATTTGTGTTCCTCACGTGTGCCCCAAAGAATGAGGTGATTTGGTGAAATGCTATGCCCAAGATTACCATCCGAGTTGCCGTCGGGGAAGTGGCTCAAATAGCCTCGGCTATCACTTCCTTTTGACGGCCGTGATGGTCAAGCGGATTAAGGCGCCCTGTAGTTACCAGTTGCGTTGCTTCTGGGAGTATGGGTTCGAGTCACTTCTGGGGTGTGAGTTTTCATTCATATATATATATATATATATATATGTCGTACCTAGTAGCCAGAACGCACTTCTCAGCCTACTATGCAAGGCCTGATTTGCCTAATAAGCCAAGTTTTCATGAATTAATTGTTTTTCGACTACCTAACCTACCTAACCTAACCTAACCTGACTTTTTCGGCTACCTAACCTAACCTAACTTATAAAGATAGGTTAGGTTAGGTTAGGTACGGTTGGTTAGGTTCGGTCATATATCTACGTTAATTTTAACTCCAATAAAAAAAATTGACCTCATACATAATGAAATGGGTAGCTTTATCATTTCAGAAGAAAAAAATTAGAGAAAATATATTAATTCAGGAAAACTTGGCTTATTAGGCAAATCGGGCCTTGCATAGTAGGCTGAGAAGTGCGTTCTGGCTACTAGATACGACATATATATATGAATCAATATATTAAAACGAGAGAGACAAAAAAATCACAACCCACACATATGATACGAAGGTAAATACGACTTATCAAGTTACGACTTGATAAGTCGTAACTTATTTGTCTATTCGTCTCCACGACACTTCAAAACATTGTCGCTTCATACGTGCCGGTTGGGTTAATATTTTGACTAATTCTCTACCAGCAATCTATCAATCTATCAATCTACAAACAGTTTCTAAATCATTTCTCTAGCCAATTTATGATGGGGGCCGCGCCAGGGAAACTTGCTTAGCCTGAAAACATGTCTCCACATTAAGGACCTCAGTTCCTTACGTAACACTGAACACAAACTTACATGGAAGCCATTCATGAACAGTGAACATTATGTTTAAACAATGATACATCCCATCAGAAGGAAGAGAAGGAAATGCAGGCTATAGGTAAGGGAGGGACATACAGACTGTAGGGAAGGGAGGAAGGGAGATACAGACTGTAGGGAAGGGAGGTAGGGAGATACAGACTGTAGGGAAGAGAAGTAGAGGGATACAGACTGTAGGGGAAGGGTGGAAGGGAGATACAGACTGTAGGGAAGGGAGGTAGGGAAATACAGACGGTAGGGAAGGGGGGTAGGGAGATACAGACTGTAGGGAAAGGAGGTAGGGAGATACAGACTGTTGGGAAAGGAGGTAGAGAGATACAGACTGTAGGGAAGGGAGGGAGGGAGATACAGACTCTAGGGAAAGGAGGTAGGGAGATACAGACTGTAGGGAAAGGAGGTAGGGAGACACAGACTGTAGGGAAGGGAGGAAGGGAGATACAGACTGTAGGGAAGGGAGGTAGGGAGATACAGACTGTAGGGAAGGGAGATACAGACTGTAGGGAAGGGAGATACAGACTGTAGGGAAGGGAGGTAGGGAGATACAGACTGTAGGGAAGGGAGATACAGACTGTAGGGAAGGGAGGAAGGGAGATACAGATTGTAGGGAAGGGTGGTAGGGAGATACAGACTGTAGGGAAGGGAGGAAGGGAGATACAGACTGTAGGGAAGGGAGATACAGACTGTAGGGAAGGGAGGTAGGGAGATACAGACTGTAGGGAAGGGAGGAAGGGAGATACAGACTGTAGGGAAGGGAGGAAGGGAGATACAGACTGTAGGGAAGAAAATTAGGGAGATACAGACTGTAGGGAAGGGAGGAAGGGAGATACAGACTGTAGGGAAGGGAGGAAGGGAGATACAGACTGTAGGGAAGGGAGGTAGGGAGATACAGACTGTAGGGAAGGGAGGAAGGGAGATACAGACTGTAGGGAAGGGAGGAAGGGAGATACAGACTGTAGGGAAGGGAGGTAGGGAGATACAGACTGTAGGGAAGGGAGATACAGACTGTAGGGAAGGGAGGAAGGGAGATACAGACTGTAGGAAAAGGAGGTAGGGAGATACAGACTGTAGGGAAGGGAGGAAGGGAGATACAGACTGTAGGGAAGGGAGGTAGGGAGATACAGACTGTAGGGAAGGGAGGGAGATACAGACTGTAGGGAAGGGTGGTAGGGAGATACAGACTGTAGGGAAGGGTGGTAGGGAGATACAGACTGTAGGGAAGGGTGGTAGGGAGATACAGACTGTAGGGAAGGGAGATACAGACTGTAGGGAAGGGAGATACAGACTGTAGGGAAGGGAGATACAGACTGTAGGGAAGTGTGGTAGGGAGTTACAGACTGTAGGGAAGGGAGATACAGACTGTAGGGAAGGGTGGTAGGGAGTTACAGACTGTAGGGAAGGGAGATACAGACTGTAGGGAAGGGTGGTAGGGAGTTACAGACTGTAGGGAAGGGAGATACAGACTGTAGGGAAGGGTGGTAGGGAGATACAGACTATAGGGAAGAGAGGTAGGGAGATACAGACTGTAGGGAAGGGAGGAAGGGAGATACAAACTATTGGGACAGGGTGAAGTTCTCTCCTATTCACTGTTCCATTTAAATGTTAGGGAGATGACCCTGCCTCTCGCGTCTGTCGCCCGTCCTGGAAAGACAGTCTGTCTCCGCCGCTTCTCCCTCAATCTCTCTCAATGTGTTCACAGAGAAACAGACTTACCTCCAACCCGCAGTCAATCAGGCAACACGTTCAAAACCCGCACTGATTACCTTCATCTCACAGCTATAATCGCCAAAGAATAACTAGCAGAACAGCGACTGCTGATCTCCACAATACCACCACTACTACTACCACCTCCCACTCTACCAGTCTCTACGTCTCTACCTTTCTCTCACCCCTGGATGATGATGATGGTGGTGGGGCCTTGTACAGGGCGCTGGCGGTGGCCTGGGAGGCGGAGATCGAGGAGAGTCTAGGAAAGCTGTATCTCAACACTGGTCGCCTGGAGGAGGCGGAATCTACCTTCACCAGCGTCCTCACCCGCCATCCCCACATGCTCTCCTCCACCGTGTACCTGGTGAGTGAACCCGCCTTCTGCTTCACCCACTGGTGGGTAGTTTTGATTTGTATTTACTATTTGTGCCTGCAGAATCGAACTATTAGGTCTTGAACCCCGCTTTTCTAACCTATATATTTTTCCTCTATTAGGTCTATTACATATATTTCTCTCTTACACATCCACACACACACACACACACACACACACACACACACACACACACACACACACACACACACACACACATACACACACAGGGAAATCATGCTAACAAACCTTTTAGAATTCTATGATAAAGTAACAAGGATAAGGCAGGACAGAGAAGGCTGGGCAGACTGCATATTTCTTGACTGCCAAAAGGCCTTTGATACGGTACCGCACATGAGACTGGTATACAAACTTGAGAGGCAGGCAGGAGTAAGCGGAAAGGCCCTAGTATGGGTGAAGAACTACCTAACAGGAAGGAGCCAGAGGGTAATGGTAAGGGGCGAAAAGTCGGACTGGCGAACAGTAACAAGTGGAGTACCTCAAGGATCGGTGCTGGGACCAATCCTCTTTCTAATTTACGTAAATGATATGTTTACAGGAGTGGAATCATACATGTCAATGTTTGCAGATGACGCAAAATTAATGAGAAGAGTTGTGACAGACGAGGATTGTAGGATCCTCCAAGAGGACTTAAACAGGCTGCAGAGATGGTCAGGGAAATGGCTACTGGAGTTTAACACCAGTAAATGTAAAGTTATGGAAATGGGATCAGGTGACAGGAGACCAAAGGGACAGTACACAATGAAGGGGAACAGCCTACCTGTAACGATTCGAGAAAGAGACCTGGGAGTGGATGTGACACCTAATCTAACTCCTGAGGCACATATAAATAGGATAACGACAGCAGCGTACTCTACACTGGCGAAAATTAGAACTTCATTCAGAAACCTGAATGAGGAAGCTTTTAGGGCGCTTTACACTGCCTACGTGAGACCCGTCTTAGAGTATGCCGCGCCATCATGGAGCCACCACCTGAAGAAACACATAAAGAAACTGGAGAAGGTTCAGAGGTTTGCGACGAGGCTTGTTCCAGAGCTACGAGGGATGGGATATGAAGAGCGGCTGAAGGAACTGAACCTTACGACACTAGAGAAAAGAAGGGAGAGAGGAGATATGATAGGGACATATAAAATACTCAGGAGAATTGACAAAGTGGAAATAGATGAAATGTTCACACGTAATAATAACAGAACGAGGGGACATGGGTGGAAACTGGAAACTCAGATGAGTCACAGAGATGTTAGGAAGTTTTCTTTTAGCGTGAGAGTAGTAGAAAAATGGAATGCACTTGGGGAACAGGTTGTGGAAGCAAATACTATTCATACTTTTAAAACTAGGTATGATAGGGAAATGGGACAGGAGTCATTGCTGTAAACAACCGATAGCTGGATAGGCGGGATCCAAGAGTCAATGCTCGATCCTGCAAGCACATATAGGTGAGTATATAGGTGAGTACACACACACACACACACACACACACACACACACACACACACCTGGGGGCCTCGTAGCCTGGTGGATAGCGCGCAGGACTCGTAATTCTGTGGCGCGGGTTCGATTCCCGCACGAGGCAGAAACAAATGGGCAAAGTTTCTTTCACCCTAAGTGCCCCTGTTACCTAGCAGTAAATAGGTACCTGGGAGTTAGTCAGCTGTCACGGGCTGCTTCCTGGTGTGTGTGTGTGTGTGTGTGGTGTGAAGAGAAAAAAAAAAAAAAAAAAAAGTAGTTAGTAAACAGTTGATTGACAGTTGAGAGGCGGGCCAAAAGAGCAAAGCTCAACCCCCGCAAAAACACAACTAGTAAACACAACTAGTAAACACACACACACACACGCACACACACACACACAGAGGAAGCGGCCCGTAGCAGCTGTCTAATTGCCAGGTACCTATTTACCGCTAAGGGAACGGGGGCACCAGGGTGAAAGAAACTCTGCCCATCTGTTTACGCCTAGACCGGGGGGGGGGGGAAATGTGCGTGCGTGTGCGCGCGTGTGTGTATGCGCGCGCGCGTGTGTGCGCGCGCGTGTGTGCGCGCGCGTGTGTGTGTGCGCGCATGTGTGTGTGTGTGCGCGCGTGCGTGTGTGTGTGTCTCTTTGTCTCTGCTTCTCTCTTTCATTTTCGTGTCCACTCTCACATGATAGCATATTCGTGTTACGCTTAACCTTAGTGAATTCTTTAGACGTCATATTTGGTCAAAATGAAAGCAATTCCCACCAAGCATGACGCACAACGACCGTGTAATTCCAGCGAGCGTGACCCCGCCGCGAGCGTCAGCCCGCCGCGAGCGTCAGCCCGCCGCGAGCGTGACCCCGCCGCGAGCGCCAGCCCGCCGCGAGCGTGACCCCGCCGCGAGCGTCAGCCCGCCGCGAGCGTGACCCCGCCGCGAGCGTGACCCCGCCGCGAGCGTGACCCCGCCGCGAGTATAAAGACCCACCTCTGACCTTCTCCACCATCACCCCTGAATTGTGGCTAGAATTTCAGCTTTCAAAACCAGCTGGGAAGTACCGTGTCTGCCGGCGCGTAAGATTAACTCATTTTGCAAGAATGTTTCATGGGAAATAAAATGTAGTAGGTTTTAAACATTTATTAAAAAGTGATGTTCAGGTGGAGAGTTTGGCTGGAGGGAACGAGTGATTTTTTTGATCATGTAAATACAATATATATATTCGTTGTAAATACAATCGTGTACATACAATAGATTCGTCAGATGGTTGAAAAACGTGCGTCGTATCCGCCAGCAAATACGGTATTAACCTTTTTAAATAAAAATTAGTTCGTGGTTTTCTCTGAAGAAGACTCGATACCGAGAGGCTATGAATGCATTCAATGCAAGTTTAATAATTAAAAATGCTATTTTTAAGCACGTAACTGGCTGGTCTTTAATTTGTTTTTCTTGTTAATAATCTGAACACTTCTCTATCGTATTTCAAGCTCCAATAACATACAATATTTAAACTTCCCAAAATAAAGATTTTCAAAGGAAACCTTAAACGTTTGCTTAATATTGGTTGTAAATCTTGCAAATGTTGTGTAAACACGGAGCGCCTCGGGTAACGCGCACGGATTGTGAATTGTGAAATCAGGCGCTTCCCGAGTATATAGGAACAGGTGCCTACACGCCTACACGCCTTCCTATTGGCTCCCAGCCACTCCCACCATGGCACTCTGCCATGGTCTTGTACCCACCTGTATTTAGCCACAAAGTTCTGTATTTATTTAACTCAATTACCTACGGATGCGTGTGCAACTGAATCAAAGCACTGAACTAAAACAATGTTCAATGGACGAGGGTTAGGATTGTGTTCACCTTGATATGTTCACATCCATGTGAGCACAGCAATGTGAGCACATCTAGGTGAGCACAGCAATGTGAGCACATCTAGGTGAGCACATCTAGGTGAGCACATCTAGGTGAGCACATCTAGGTGAGCACGTCTATATAAACAAACATTCTGTCACACAAATATGTCATATTACGCGAAGTCTTTTTCTTCAGTCAGAGGCATAATTCTGTCATCTCCGCTTGTGAGTTATGACAGAAAGCTACGTGTGGCCTTGACAGGAGGTCACGTTTGGCCTGACTCGCCGTCATACCTGTCAATCTCATCACACTTTTATGGCCCCGAGCCTGTTTCCTGACAAAATAAATGTCTTGCGTTTATACACAATAAAACGTGGAGGCGGATACTGGCGCGTAAACTTTAAACTAAAGTTACCGACGGATTATACGTAGATGTGAGCCCCTTGGTGGTGCATGGCGACCAGTGCTTGTCATCCTGGGGCCAGATTCACGAAGCAGATACGCAAGTACTTACGAACGTGTACATCTTTCCTCAATCTTTGACATCTTTGGTTACATTTATTAAACAGTTTACAAGCATGAAAACTTCCCAATCAACTGTTGTTATTGTTATAAACAGCCTCCTGGTGCTTCGGAGCTCATTAACTGCTTAATAATTGTAAACAAAGCCTCCGAAGATTGAGAAAAGATGCACAGGTTCGTAAGTGCTTGCGTAACTGCTTCGTGAATCTGGCCCCTGATTCTCGCTACCTCCTCTCTCCTGACGCAGGCGCGGGTGAAGCTTCAGCAGAGGAGCTACCTGGAGAGCGAAGAGCTGCTGCAGAAGGTGCTCGACCAGTCCCCCGGCCACCAGGAGGCGCTCTTCCACCTCTCCCTCCTCTACACCCACACCAACCGCACTGAAGACGCTTTCACTCTCGCCCAACAAGCCGCCCACAACTGCTCGAGGCCGCCCTACCTCTGCGCCCGTCTCCACGCCCACTATGGAGACCTCCTCAACGACAGACATAACGTAGATGAGGCCGCCCAGGTAAGATCTTTCATACCGTGAGCATTATTAGGACCCTGCAGCAGTTTCTCACAGTTACCAAAATTGTATAAAGGTATCCGACGGTAATAATAAGTTAATAATGAAATATGTCAAGAAGTGACACATACTGGAAGAGGAAATACTACACCAGGGTACATGTACACTATATTATGTTCTGGCAGAGTTACCTTCTAGCAGTGGAGTTGGAACCGACGCTCACCCACCCGCACATCAACCTGGGGGCCCTCTACCACGCTAAGGTCTGTTCCACTTCCCTCTTCAACTCGTAATAATGTTCATGTCAAACTTTCTTCCCACCACTGGCTCCCTTAACACTGTTTATGTCTCCATATTGGCAGTAAGGTGTGGTATAGAGTCTGTTTGTTTAACGTGACTCAAAGTAAGCTTTAGTAATGCTATGCCTCATTAAACCCGCTTCTCAGGTTATTACTTTTATGCCACCGTATAAGGAGTCGTTTGTGATATGATGACATGATGACTTATGGCCGAACTGATGAACCTTCAAGGTTCTCTCAAGAGTTCATTTACTGTACTGTGGGTTCTTTACATTCACCTGCGCTGGGGTTGTTACCTATCGTTCGTTACGGCTCGTGACCCTACAGCAGCCAAGCTTTAATTACGTCTAGGGATACCACTGCTGCTCTCTAAAGCGCGTCACCAGTATAACCCCTTGATAAGTAATGAGCACATAAATAAAACTCTTCCTTTAGGACTGAAGAATAGATACAAAATATTATATAGATATATATTCAAGACAGTATAATATAAAAACACAGATGGTAAAGTAACTTATACAACAAACGAAAGTATTGTCATTACTCTTAATATAATATAATAACTATGGCACAACAAGAAGTAACAGACTTATCTCCCACATGTTACTCCTCCTGGTTCCCCGAAGCTACTGACTCTCGCTCTGGCGCTACCCACATTCTCACCTCCCGTCTGCCTCATCCCAGGATGAGGGATGGAAACTAAGGACTTTTTAATATTTAAAACTAATTGAACAACCACTTGTTCTCAAAACACACAAGAATGCAAATTACAGATAATAGTTACTTACAAAATATATAAGTATAATGCCACCTGTTTAATTACAGAATATAAACAATTTCCTAACTAAATAAAAGTGACATCTGGAACTCTCAAACTGAACAGGTCCAGCTTTCCCGTATCAATCAGGTAATAGACGTGTGCAAAGGCAACCGCACTCCTGTCCACTGACGCTGCCACACCACACGATAATTTACTAAAACACAATGTGTGTACATATACAGGCAATGATATAATGGAAACAAAAATGCTATTTCAAATTTATATACGTATTCTGCTAGGAGTACGTAACAGGGGTTAAGGCGCCAAGGGGAACACCTTACGCTCTCAGCCACTGAGGCACCGAGAGGTATGCCTGGCTCCCCAGGCCACTCCCATCCATCACTAGCACACACTAGTCACGGCTCGCCCTATTTAATCAATTCCAAAGCTATTGGGCAACGCTCCAGTCATGAACTTATATTTCAATTAAAAATTTTGGAATGTATAGGCTGTAAGAGAGTAAATTATGTACGTCTTGAGAAGCATTAGAGAAAGTATAAATATTATGAAGATGTCAAATTATTATCAGTCTTACAACTATTAAATAACCAGACACTAAACATTTGTGTATCTAGTAAATACTACTTACACTGCACCTGGCTAGATCATTCTCGTGTTTGTGGTTCCTAGACCAATAAAGAGCTCCTTATCTTCACTAGTCTCCTCCGTCGCACAGTGAGGTTGTAGGCATCGTCTCTACCATCACTTATAAGAAACAGGGAAAACAAAAATCATTAGCATTTCCAAGCGTAAATCCTAATGCTGCTCCTCTCCCTCTTCCCCCGCCAGGGCGACTACACGCGCGCCTGGAGACACTACCTGACGGCGCACGGGCAGGAGCCCTCCAACACCCTCCTGCTGGAGAACATGGAGAAGCTGAGACGGGCACAAGACCTCCAGGCACCCGCCAGCATCCCCCACTGCCTCAACAAGTCCTGATATACATTCCAAGACCCAAAGGTCGCACTCGAATCCTTTCTGAGCACTATTTTAGATTAATTGATTTTTATAGAAACGGATCAGAATTTGTTTATCATTTCCGCAACACTCGCTACACCTTTGTTCTTTACCGCTATATCCGGGCAACAGGTGTGGGAGTGTGAGACCAACTAAGCTCTAGTTCTAACATAGCCAACCGACATTTTCTTAATTGGAGAACATAATACTGTAAAGTATTTACTTGGTGTAGGTACATGAAGGTAAATAATGTAATGTTGTAGTGAGAAATGCGACCCATCACAACGGCACATTTGGGCGAGAGCGCGCACCAGGAGACCAACAGGAGGGCGGGAACATTGGTTCTTCTCAAGACGAAGAAACATATTATCGTTAAAGATGGCAGGTAATCCAGGCAGTCCAAAGTATTCTAAGGTTAACACAGAAGGGCTTTGTTGCCTCAAGAGAGTTACCTGCCCCCCCTACACATTTTGGTGAGTCGCAGTGAACCCAGGCGAAGCCAAGCGGACCCTAGTGAGTCCAAACTAACCCAGCAGAATCCCAGTAAATGTAGGCGAAGCCCCACCAAGCCTGGTAAGCCCCACCGAGCCTGGTAAGCCACACCAAGCCTGGTAAACCACACCAAGCCTGGTAAGCCACACCAAGCCTGGTAAGCCACACCAAGCCTGGTAAGCCACACCAAGCCTGGTAAGCCACACCAAGCCTGGTAAGCCCACCAAGCCTGTTAAGCCCCACCAAGCCTGGTAAGCCACACCAAGCCTGGTAAGCCACACCAAGCCTGGTAAGCCACACCAAGCCTGGTAAGCGTCACCGAGCCTGATAAGCCACACCGAACCTGGTAAGCCACACCAAGCCTGGTAAACCACACCAAGCCTGGTAAGCCACACCAAGCCTGGTAAGCCACACCAAGCCTGGTAAGCCACACCAAGCCTGGTAAGCCACACCAAGCCTGGTAAGCGTCACCGAGCCTGATAAGCCACACCGAACCTGGTAAGCCACACCAAGCCTGGTAAGCCTCACCGAGCCTGATAAGCCACACCGAACCTGGTAAGCCACACCCAGCCTGGTAAGCCTCACCGAGCCTGATAAGCCACACCGAACCTGGTAAGCCACACCAAGCCTGGTAAGCCTCACCGAGCCTGATAAGCCACACCGAACCTGGTAAGCCACACCAAGCCTGGAAAGCCCCGACAAGCCTGATAAGCCACACCGAACCTGGTAAGCCATACCAAGCCTGGTAAGCCTCACCGAGCCTGATAAGCCACACCGAACCTGATAAGCCACACCAAGCCTGGTAAGCCCCGCCAAGCATCATAAGCCACACCGAACCTGGTAAGCCACACCAAGCCTGGTACGCCCCACCAAGCCTGGTAAGCCACACCAAGCCTGGTAAGCCCCACCAAGCCTGGTAAGCCTCACGAAGCCTGGTAAGCCACACCTAGCCTAGTAAGCCACACCAAGCCTGGTAAGCCACACCAAGCCTGGTAAGCCCACCAAGCCTGTTAAGCCCCACCAAGCCTGGTAAGCCACACCAAGCCTGGTAAGCCCCACCAAGCCTGGTAAGCCACACCAAGCCAGGTAAGCCACACCAAGCCTGTTAAGCCCCACTAAACCTAGTAAGCCACACCAAGCCTGGTAAGTCCCACTAAACCTAGTAAGCCACACCAAGCCTGGTAAGCCACACCAAGCCTGTTAAGCCCCACTAAACCTAGTAAGCCACACCAAGCCTGGTAAGCCACACCAAGCCTGTTAAGCCCCACCAAGCCTGGTAAGCCACACCAAGCCTGTTAAGCCCCACCAAGCCTGGCAAGCCACACCAAGCCTGTTAAGCCCCACCAAGCCTGGTAAGCCACACCAAGCCTGTTAAGCCCCACCAAGCCTGGTAAGCCACACCAAGCCTGTTAAGCCCCACCAAGCCTGGTAAGCCACACCAAGCCTGTTAAGCCCCACCAAGCCTGGTAAGCCACACCAAGCCTGGTAAGCCCCACCAAGCCTGGTAAGCCACACCAAGTCTGGTAAGCCCCACCAAGCCTGGTAAGCCACACCAAGCCTGTTAAGCCCCACCAAGCCTGGTAAGCCACACCAAGCCTGGTAAGCCCCACCAAGCCTGGTAAGCCACACCAAGTCTGGTAAGCCCCACCAAGCCTGGTAAGCCACACCAAGCCTGGTAAGCCCCACCAAGCCTGGTAAGCCACACCAAGTCTGGTAAGCCCCACCAAGCCTGGTAAGCCACACCAAGCCTGTTAAGCCCCACCAAGCCTGGTAAGCCACACCAAGCCTGGTAAGCCCCACCAAGCCTGGTAAGCCACACCAAGTCTGGTAAGCCCCACCAAGCCTGGTAAGCCACACCAAGCCTGGTAAGCCCCACCAAGCCTGGTAAGCCACACCAAGTCTGGTAAGCCCCACCAAGCCTGGTAAGCCACACCAAGTCTGGTAAGCCCCACCAAGCCTGGTAAGCCACACCAAGTCTGGTAAGCCCCACCAAGCCTGGTAAGCCACACCAAGCCTGGTAAGCCCCACCAAGCCTGGTAAGCCACACCAAGCCTGGAAGCCACACCAAGCCAAGTACCATTGAAGGATAAAGGTTGGTTTTCGTGGCATCGTTCCTAGACTCACTGATGGCTGCCCGTCCTCCTGCTTAGATAGTACTTATAGTAACGCTGTGGACCCTCGTACATATTTTGACGTGATAAACTATCACAATGTAGAATTTGGTACTATTGAATTTGGACAAACTGGAAAAGGTTTTGTATTTAGGTTGCTAATCCTAACTTAACCATCCTAGGCCTAATATACGCTAAAGCCTATAATATTGTACACACACACTATATATATATATATATATATATATATATATATATATATATATATATATATATATATATATATATATATATATATATATATATATATATATATATGCATAGGAATATTTAAGTTCGGGTTTTAGCTTTTTTTTCGGGCCATAATAAAGTGAATAGTACGAAATTTAGTACCAAATATCTAATAGTCTATCACGTCAATATGTACAATGGTCCAGATAGTTACAAAATGTACTATATAAACAGGAGAATAGATTGCATTTGTCGCGTCAGGTGTTTGATAATTATTATGCAACTTATCATATATAAGATTACACATGCTTTATGTTAACGAGAAATGCCACATTTCTCGTGTCCGGGGTTCGAACCCATTAAGCTGCCTTGACATTTTCTCATCATCAGCTTAGCTTTCCCAACTAACTGGTGCTGCAGGCGCCGGCGCCGTCTTCAGTAATACTATGCAGTATTACGGAGAAGGGGGGACCTGCTGCATGGGTGACAGCTTCTCCCCCATATCAACCTGCCCAGGCTATGCGCCCTGGAGAGGCCACTCCAAAGCGCAAGTCCACAGTCTCCTGAAACTGATATATGCCCGTTACTACTATTATGGATATAACGACCTCCTGATACAGCGGTCACAACAAGAAAAATAATGTATCCGTAGCAGGCATGAAAGACGCGCAGAGTTACGACGTCGTATATATGCGACGTCGCAGCTGTATGCAATTCAGACTGTACGATCTACCGCGTCGGTTTTCTTAAGATGCGAATACGACATCCGTTGCCGTGTTGGATACAGAAATTGGATAGAATGATGAAGAAAATGTCAGCCAGCAGCGCTCAAGCAAACGTAACCAAACCTAACTTAACTCAGCCAAACCTAACCATAACGTAACCAAAACTTAACCAAATCTAAAATAGCCAAACTTTAGCAAAGGTAACCAAACCTGACGTAACCTAACTAAACCTAACAAAACCAAAACAGCCACGAGGACAAAAACAGCCACGAGGACAAGAACAGCCACGAGGACAAAACAGCCACGAGGACAAAACAGCCACGAGGACAAAAACAGCCACGAGGACAAAACAGCCACGAGGACAAAACAGCCACACAGCCAAAGCCACGAGGACAAATACAGACACAATGCCCACTAAAAAAAAAAATTGTATTGTGACAAAATCCTGAAAAGCTCCTTAATTTTCAACAGATCCATCCAGTCCGGAAAACTTTATGCCAAGTTGACTAACAACAACAGTAATGTAGCATTTTAGCTGGTGTTGCAAAGTCCAGGTGATGAATGCGGCCTGTGGGGGCTAGTCATAGGCTTTCAGGTTTTACATTTTGTTCATGGGGTAGCCTTGAGTAGTTTCAGCGGCTCTGTAATCATTCTTGTACAGCCACTAGCAAGCATAGCGTTTCGGGCAAGTTCTTAACCCCATGTTCCCTGGAATACGACCCGCCAAATCGTTTAACAACCAGGTACCCATTTTACTGTAGGGTGAACAGAGGCTACAGTTAAGGATTGACGCCCAGTAAATCCTCCCCGGCCAGGATACGAACCCAGGACAAAGCGCTAGCGTAACGCCAAGCGAGTTTCTTACCACATATGCTCAACGGCCGCCCACACAATGAATATGGGGGGGGGGGAGCATAATCAATTGATTTCAATTAAAATTCATCTCACTGATGGCACCTGGATGAGGAGAGTACTGTGGGCAACACCCAGCAGGCACTAGAGCAACAGTGCCAGGGATAATGAACAATGTGCCAGGCAACGTGACATGTCACAACAATGACAACAATGTCAACGGGATGCCAGTTGTCAACAGTGACTGATAACCACGCTGACCATTATAACCTAGTGATAGCCTGAACAGCAATATCGTACCTACGATACCCATAGTCTCCAATGATATCAACCTGTCCTCACACTTAATGCACCGCAATTCATTCAAACGCAATCGACCAGAGTCTCGAATTTCCGCGTTTTTTGTGAAATAAAAACACTGCGACAGACACTGACTAATAGGCATCTTAATCATTGTATACCTATAGGTTCATACGCGTCTGATTAGGGTATAAGCGCTACATATTGGACGCTTCTTATATAAGAGCGAGCTGCGGGCAGATCTCCCGTCGTGGTCACCCAGGAACGCGAGTTCAATCCCATTGCATTGCCCCGAAAGATCTCATCATGGATATATTCCGCTGTGCTGAATAATATGTTGCCTTACGTTGATAGAAGCAAACGCTCGCTCGCACATCGTCGCTTAAAACAGTACTCACCATAATGGCGCAGACTGTTGTTGTGTTACGGGCAAGAGTAACCAGAATCATTCCTCTCGACGAACATAATTACCAATCCCGCTCTTAACGTGCTGAAGTTAACAGCAAAGCAAATCCAGAATGAGCTTCAGCGTCACAAGAGAGACAAAACATTTCCCAGACTGTATTGTTCTTATATTAGCAAAGTAAAGTGACTTGGTTTATGATGAAGCAGACGTAGAACATATATATTAGTATTTGGCTTTCGCGTCAGTATTGGCCGTCGAAATTTAAAATTAAAATTCAGTCGAAATTTTAAATTAAAATTCCTTTTCCAACACCAGTACCTGATAAGTGCAAAACATTTTGCCTTGTAATATTAAGGATCAGACAAAAACTTGTTGGAGCCGACAAAATCCATCACAGAATTGTATTCCTTACAATTTTAATCCAAATAATCAAAACCCGAGGCCTAAATTATCCTCATAATACGTTCAGTGGCGACGGTGGCATTAAAAGATCTCAAATAAAAAAAAAGAGTACTGTATCAACTCATGGATTGTTTAAACTCATGTCTATGTTTATTATACATGAGGAAGGCAAGATGTGAGATATTATACACTGCGCTTCACAGACTAGTTTATAAGTTTTACATAAGACTTCTCAAGTGTAAAAATGATGCAAGGCCAAGACATGGAGGCCTTTATAAAATATTCTCACCTGACGTGATGAATTTATATTTGTATACTAACGATTAGTAAAGGTTAGATTGGAAGCGTGCGCGTAAGGATATAGACGAATGTGCGATATTGGATATCGGGAAAGATTTCGTGACTGGATAAATTACATACAATAGCACTGACAGGCTGAATGAGGATAAAAATGACAGACGGTGTCAATGGCGTGAGAATAATAGCATCAATCCTGAGCACGCACGCACGCGAGCGCGCGCACACACACACACACACACACACACACACACACACACACACACACACACACACACACACACACACACACACACACACACACAAGGGTTGGGAGTTATGGTACAGCTATGTTAGCTATGGCTCCATCAATCGATGGAAAGTGAAACAGATGTAGGTAAATACATTTAGCATAATGTAAGAAGCTGAGCAAGCTTCAGGTTGGTGGCAATATTAACACTTCTACACACTATTTAGCGGGTGTGTGAGCGACGCTTGCTCTAGTTGGGTGGAGCACAAGGCGAGTCCTCACCTCGTGCTCCAGCCCGTCCTCCGAACTAATGTTAAAGGCCATTCCATGCACCCGCCAAACCCACTGTTTATGAAGGAAAACGGTTTACACATGACTCAACTGTTTATGTCCGTACACTTCCGGAACAAGTGCTTCACTGACGACTTTTGTTCGAACCACAACACTGTAAATGCTTCACCCACGTACTACAAATAACGGTTCTGTTAGGTCAACAGAACCTAAACATCTAACCTAACCAATGCCTAAATATGCACAGTATGCTAATATATAACAATATTAATTTACGTTTGAGAAAATTCCTATTTTGAATGAACAGCATGTTAAAATTGATGAATGCGTCTCTGGGGTGGACCGCTGGATGGAATAGACTTGGTCTCATGAAGGGTTGTGTGTTCACCTCCCATCTGATCACACCCCTGCGTGATCCCTGCTAGTGGCCGTGTGCGAGACGTGCAAAATACAAAATGTGGCGACAAAACACCGTTGTGACGCACCTGCCAGCAGCTGCTAGTCACTTCCGGAAAATGCAATTGAATTTAAGAGCCAGAGGTCAGATTCACGAAGCACTTACGCAAGTACTTGCGAACGTGAAGATCTTTCCTCAATCATTGACGGCTTTGGTTACATTTATTAAACAGTTATAAGCATGAAAACGTCCCAACCAACTGTTGTTATTGTTATAAACAGCCTCCTGGTGCTTCAGAGCTCATTAACTGTTTAATAATTGTTATCGAAGCTGCAAAAAATTGAGAAAAGATGTACAGGTTCGTAAGTGCTTGCGTAACTACTTCGTGAATCTGACCCCAGAATTGTATGACGCTAACAATGTTTTTTTTCTTAATACGAGTCTGTCAATGTATGAATATACAAACACAAATAAAAACACCAATACGAGTGTCAGGATATTATCTATAACCGAAGAGAAAATATTAGACTTTAACGATGCAGAACCTTGTGAAGGAAGCAATGTGGCGGGGATTCCACCTTACCTTGCGGTTACCTTACCGTTACCTTGTGGTTACCTTGTGGTTACCTTGTGGTTACCTTGTGGTTACCTTGCGGTTACCTTACCGTTACCTTGTGGTTACCTTGCCGTTACCTTGTGGTTACCTTGTGGTTACCTTGTGGTTACCTTGTGGTTACCTTGCCGTTACCTTGTGGTTACCTTGTGGTTACCTTGTGGTTACCTTGCCGTTACCTTCTGGTTACCTTGTGGTTACCTTGCCGTTACCTTGTGGTTACCTTGCTGTTACCTTCTGGTTACCTTCTGGTTACCTTGTAGTTACCTTGCCGTTACCTTGCCGTTACCTTGCCGTTACCTTCTGGTTACCTTGTGGTTACCTTGTGGTTACCTTGTGGTTACCTTGCCGTTGCCTTGCCGTTACCTTCTGGTTACCTTGTGGTTACCTTGTGGTTACCGTCTGGTTACCTTGCCGTTACCTTCTGGTTACCTTGCCGTTACCTTGTGGTTACCTTGTGGTTACCTTGCGATGATTTCAGTGTTGAACGTCCCCGCGGCCCGGTCCTCGACCAGGCCTCCTCGTTGCTGAGCTGGTCAACCAGGCTGTTAGACGCGGCTGCTCGCCACCTAACGTATGAGTCACAGCCTGGTTGATCAGGTAGCCATGACTTACTATAACAACAAACTAGTGGCCAAGCCTCAACACTGAAGGCAGACATCGACCACGAGGCTGAACCATCACACACACAATATATAATTATCCGCCAAACACACACCGAAACTACGACGTTGGTACAACGTTCGAACAAGTTTTAACACCTAACCAGTTATAACAACCAATATAGCAAGTTGTAACAACGTTCTAATACGTCATAAACACGTTAAGCCAAGATGTAACATCTTTATTACAAGTTGTAACAAGCGGAAAATAGACAGTTTCGGTTTGTATTTCCAGATGACCTTCAGCGCTAACCTTTCCCTCCGGAGATGTCCAAGCAACGGTTCCATCAAGCTGTTACGGAGTACCTTTGTTAGAATGCTTCCAGCGAGCTTACGTCAGTCTAGGTCCCTGGGGCCAGATTCACGAAGCAGTTACGCAAGTACTTACCAACGTGTATATCTTTCCTTAATCTTGAACAGCTTTGGTTACATTTAATAAACAGTTTACAAGCATGAGAACTTACCAGTTAACTGTTGTTATTGTTATAAACAGCCTCCTGGTGCTTCGGAGATCATTAACTGTTAACTTCTAACATTAACTAACTTAAAATTAAATTAGCAAGGTAATGTACAAGAATGTAACAACTCTTGTATATATCTCAAAAAAAAAAAAAAAAAAAAAACTGTTTAATAATTGTAAAGAAAGCCGCTAAAGATTGAGAAAAGATGTACAGGTTCGTAAGTGCTTGCGTAACTGCTTCGTGAATCTGGCCCCTGGCCTAACACGCACATGTGCGGTGGTTTCCTTAAAACGTGACACGCACACAACGCCCCCATTAATGGCTTGTTAGTAATTACGAAATATATACGAAAACAGTGTAACCACACTCACGGATCTACTGTTGTCTCTCGGACGGAATCTCTTGTTGATTAATGAAGATTAAGCCACCCAAGAGGTGGCACGGGCATGAATAGCCCCTAAGGAAGCTCGTACATTCCACTGGGTTGTTGTTGTTGTTTTAGATTTAGCTACTCAGAACGAAGTGTCCATGTAGCACGGGCTATGGTGAGACCGTAGAAAACTGAGTATTAATACGGGAGTTAATAACACACACACACACACACAGCTCACTGAGAGCCCACTTCACTTCACCTCGATCAAGCACACAGCGTTGACTGACTGCAACCTGTCCTCAGGCAAGGCTCGTTAAAACCGCGGCCGTAGGCCACGACCATTCGATAAACTTTAAACTACTGTGTATTAAAATAGGCTTGTTTTCATATATAAATTAATGTTATTATTCATTAAAGTTCTATGTATAGTTAGGCGTTGGTTAGGTTAGGTGTTTTGGTTCTTGTTGGCGATTATTTGTGTTTATAGTACGTGGGTGAAGCATTTAGAGCGTTGTGAGCCGAACAGAGGTGTTCGGCTCGGCACTGTTCGAGAAATGTTTTAACGTCATTAGTTGTGAGTCGTGTGTAAACCATTTTTCATTCATAAACCCGGGGTTTAGCGGCATGATTAATGAGCATTTGGCCTTCGGTGTTCAGGACGGGCTGGACGTGGGTGAAGCATTTAGAGAAGTACAAATCCAACAGAGGGCGTGAGCGGAGACAGCCCGTCCTCATAAACCAAGACCCAAAGTCCATTCCATGCACCCGCCAAACCCACTGTTTATGAATGAAAAACAGTTTACACACGACTCACAAGTGTTGATATCCGAACACTTCCGGAACAAGTTCTTCGCTGACGACTTTTGTTGGAACCACAACGCTGTAAATGCTTCACCCACGTACTACACACACAAATAATCGCCAAAAGAACCTAAACACCTTACCTAACCAGTGCCTATAAATGCACAATATGCTAATATATAATAATATTAATTTATATATGAGAAAATTCCATTTTTGAATGAACAGAATGTTAAAAAATGATGAATGTGTCTTTGGGGTAGACCGCTGGATGGAATGGACCTGGTCTGAGGACGAGCTGGGCTAGACTTGACTTGGTCTGAGGACGGGCTGGGCTAGACTGGACTTGGTCTGAGGACGGGCTGGGATAGACTGGACTTGGTCTGAGGACGAGCTGGGCTAGACTGGACTTGGTCTGAGGACGGGTTGGCCTAGGCTGGACTTGATCTGAGGACGGGCTGGGCTAGACAGGACTTGGTCTAAGGACGGGCTGGGCTAGACTGGACTTGGGCTGACGACGGGCTGGGCACGACTGGACTTGGTCTGACGGCGGGCTTGGCTAGACTGGACTTGGTCTGACGACGGGCTTGGCTAGACTGGACTTGGTCTGACGACGGGCTGGGCTAGACTAGACTTGGTCTGAGGACTCGCTGGGCACGACTGGACTTGGTCTGAGGACGGGCTGACGGAACAAGTCCGAGAACAACAACAACAACAACGTCATCAGCTGTGAAGCGCGTATTCAGATATTATAAGTTATAAACAGGTGTTTGGTGGAGGGATCAACGAGCATCAGCCCGGCCTCATAAACAATGGCCAAATGCTCGTTATACCAGGCGTTAAACCGCAGGTTTAGGAATGAAAAATTATTTCAACAGTATGCCCGCAACGTGTCGTCTAGTTAGGCTCGGCCAGCCTGTCATCCTCCCCAAAGAGGCATTCATAAATTATAACTTACTGTGCATTCATAATCTGATCTTTCTCATATATAAATTAATATTATTATATACTAGAAAATGTTGAATATTTAAGCTTAATTTAACTTATGCGGTTAGGTTCTGTTGGCAATTATTGGTATTTACAGGACGCGGATGAAGCATTTAGAGCAACCCGTCCTCGACTCAAGTCCATTACATTCAGCGGTCAATCCCACAGACGCATTCATAAATTTTAACATGCTGTTCATTCAAAACGGGAATTTTCGCATGTATAAATTAATATTATAATATATTAGCATATTGTGTATATATAGGTATAGGATAGGTTAGGTTAGGTGTTTAGGTTCTGTTGGTGATTATTTGTATTTGTAGTACGTGGGTGAAGCATTTACAGCGTTGTGATTCGAACAAAATTCGTCAATGAAGCACTTGTTCCGGATATGTTCGCACGTCAGCAGTTGTGAGTCGTGTGTAAACCGCTTTTCATTCATAAACAGGGGGTTTGGCGGGTGCATGGAATCACTTTTGGATCTGTGTTTGGAGGACGGGCTGTTTAGAGAGATACGAGTCGAGCAGAAGACATGAACTAGGCGCTGCTCGAGACAAATACATACGCCGTCAGTTGTGAGTCGTATGTCAAGTCTTATTTGTTCATAAACATGTGGGGTTTGGCGGCTGGATTAACGAAGCTTTAACCTGCGTTGCATCGCGTCCTTATCAACAAAGGCCAAATGCTCTTTAATCTTGCAGTCAACTCCTCCCCCCCCCCGCTTATGAATGAAAAGTGTTTTGTTGACCAGACCACACACTAGAAGGTGAAGGGACGACGACGTTTCGGTCCGTCCTGGACCATTCTCAAGTCGATTGTGAATGGTCCAGGACGGACCGAAACGTCGTCGTCTCTTCACCTTCTAGTGTGTGGTCTGGTCAACATACAATGGCCACGTTATTGTGACTCATCGCCTGCATGTGAATAAAAATTGGTTTACACACGACTCACAACTGATGAGACGACCGAACACTTCTGGAACAAGTGCTTCGCTCACGCCCTCTGTTCGAACCACAATTCTATAAATGCTTCACCCACGTACTTCAAATACAAATAATCGCCAACATAACCTAAATACCTAACCTACTCCTAACTATACATTGAGGTTTTATGTATAATATTATTAATTTATATATGAGAACAAACCAAATTTTAATACACAGTATCTTAACATTGATGACTGCGTCTAGGGAGGACGGCCGCTGCTTTAACCAGCCTAGTGTGAGAACGGCTTGTCTGGGGATGACGGCCGCTGCTTTAAACAGCCTAGTGTGAGAACGGCTTGTCTGGGGATGACGGCCGCTGCTTTAACCAGCCTAGTGTGAGGACGGCTTGTCTGGGGATGACGGCCGCTGCTTTAACCTGCCTAGTGTGAGGACGGCTTGTCTGGGGATGACGGCCGCTGCTTTAACCAGCCTAGTGTGAGAACGGCTTGTCTGGGGATGACGACCGCTGCTTTAACCAGCCTAGTGTGAGGACGGCTTGTCTGGGGATGACGGCCGCTGCTTTAACCAGCCTAGTGTGAGGACGGCTTGTCTGGGGAGGATGGCCGCTGCTTTAACCAGTCTAATGTGTGGACGGCTTGTCTGGGGATGACGGCCGCTGCTTTAACTAGCCTAGTGCGAGGACGGGTTTCACACACCACAAACACAAATAATTGCCAAAAGGCCCAAAACACAATCAACGTAAACCATCCTAGGCCTAACAATGGGAAAACAAACGAGAGAGAGAGCGAGTGTGTGTGTGTGTGTTCACCTAGTTGTGCTTGCGGGGGTTGAGCTCTGCTCTTACGGCCCGCCTCGCAACTGTCAGTCAACTGTTTCTACTACTACTTTTTTCCACACCACACACACACACCCCAGGAAGGAGCCGGTGACAGCTGACTAACTCCCAGGTACCTATTTACTGCTAGGTAACAGGGGTATAGGGTGAAAGAAACTCTGCCCATCGTTTATCGCCGGCGCCCGGGATCGAACCCGGGACCACAGGATCCCGTGCCCAGCATGCTGTCCGCTCGGCTACCGGCTCCGACTTTTGAAAAGTCACATCAAAAATACGATAGATAGCGAAACAGTTCCGTAGTTTAAATAAAAGAACCTTGCGAAAATAGGGCGATATGGGTTAAAAAAAAATCTCATAATTGGCAAAGTAGAAATTGGGTTACGATGCAAAGCATGTGAGAGAGGCGCATCATAGGTTCGTAAAGGTGTGTGTGTGTGTGTGTGTGTGTGTGTGTGTGTTTACTAGTTGTGTTTACTAGTTGTGTTTTTGCGGGGGTTGAGCTTTTCTCTTTCGGCCCGCCTCTCAACTGTCAATCAACTACTTTTTTACTAACTACTTTTTTTTTCCACACCACACACACACCCCAGGAAGCAGCCCGTGACAGCTGACTAACTCCCAGGTACCTATTTACTGCTAGGTAACAGGGGCACTTAGGGTGAAAGAAACTTTGCCCATTTGTTTCTGCCTCGTGCGGGAATCGAACCCGCGCCACAGAATTACGAGACCTGCGCGCTATCCACCAGGCTACGAGACCCCTAGACCCCTGTGTGTGTGTGTGTGTGTGTGTGTGTGTGTGTGTGTGTGTGTACAGTTAGAGGTACATTGTCACATGTCCATTGTCACATTGTAACACATGACCTTGTTAACAGAGCATGTGATCACGTTGGTAAGAGAAACATATCCATGTTGGTCAGAGGTAAGCAGTTAGCTAGTCCGTTAACATTGCATTCGCCCCACGATACATATGTATGTATGTATACTTCCTACACAGTGGAAGCCAGGATTTCAGAGTCGGCACCAAATCCAAGAGAAACGCTGAATCAATCAACGGTACTTTTGGATACTGGCCCCACTGGCCGGGATTCAACGCAGATACCTTTCTTGGGTAATTACATGAATGCCCGCGCGTACCTTCAGTAGTTACAGGGGATTACCAAGCGGTGATTATCTCAACGTATGAACTCCTGTGGTCCACAATGGAGTAATCTTGCTGGTTATACGGGTACATGTGTTCTTGGTAATGGTTGGTATGCGTGCTGGTCCTGGGTTTGGAGTCTGGCCTATTACACGAGTATATATCTTTACTTGCTATATCCGGCAGCGGCTAAACATATGCTCAAGTAACGTCTAATCAGCGTTGTATAAACGCTGGATTAACGTTCAATCTACGTCGGATTATGCGTCACAATAACGTCATCGTTTCTAAGTGTTCTGATGTGTGGTTTGGAGATCAATGGTTGGATTAATTTAATCAACGACAGATTAACATCTAATCGAAGTCTAATCAACATCGGATTAACGTTTAACAAACGTTTAATTAACGTCAGATTAACGTTTAACAAACGTTTAATTAACGTCAGATTAACGTTTAACGGTTAATCAATGTTGGATTAACGATTAATCAATGTCAGATTAACGACTAATCAACGTCGGATTAACGTTTAACGGTTAATCAATGTCGGATTAACGATTAATCAAGGTCGGATTAACGTTTAATTGACGTTGGATCAATGTTTAATCGATGTAGTGGACATTAACTAAATGTTACATCAACGTTGCATGCCCATTGAGGCGAGGGGGGGGGGGTGGAAGTACGTAGCCTTACATTAACGAGAATATTTGCTACACAGTGGACACGATATCCAAGAACAACACCAATTCAAATCCGAATCAAAGTCATAAACGTTGATAAGACGTCGAACCCACACCACTCCTGGAGGCTGTGTCCACTGGCTTAGATACAAGCACAAATAATCTATGATAACGACAGATTCTTTTGCTAGATACAGTTACTAGCATATGCGCTCCTAGTTACTACTAGCATATGCGCTCCTAGTTACTACTAGCATGCCCCATCACTATACACGTGCCCATACTGCACCTGTATCCAAGCTTCAGTTGCAGTCACGTTTTCTTCACAGCTACAGGCATGTCTGTTTGTAGGAAGGAGATCGATATGCATAGGTATGTATATATTCCCAGAGAACTAGAGGTATGTATCCTTGAAGGAGACTAATAATCATAGGTGTCGACACTCATGGCAGAAATACTAATGTAAAGATATTTATAAGGCAAAAATAGGAAGTTATAAAATTGGGTCAAATTAAATCCCCGGAGAGGCCTAAATGGGACGGATGGAACAACAACCGTGGCAAAAAAATTAATGTGGCAGAAAAAATACACGTGGCAATGAATTGAAATGACAAAAATTGACGTGGCTAAAAATTACGTGGCAAAAATAGATTTGGCAAAATATGAAGTTAACAAAACAAGGAAAGTCACAAATAGTAAAGATGAAACTCGATGGAAAAACCACATCAAAAATACGAAAGATAGCGAAACAGTTCCGTAGTTTAAACAACAGTACCTTGCGAAAATAGGGCGATATGGGTTAAAATAATTCTCATAATTGGCAAAGTAGAAATTGGGTTACGATGCAAAGCATGTGAGAGAGGCGCAGCATAGGTTCGTAAGACGAGACATTGTAAGCACACCGGGAAGGTAGCAGACCGGGGCAGCGCAAGGCAAGGCAGGTGAGGTCAGGACAGGTGAGGTCAGGACAGGTGAGGTCAGGACAGGTGAGGTCAGGACAGGCGAGGTCAGGACAGGCGAGGTCAGGACAGGTGAGGTCAGGGCAGGTGACGTCAGGACAGGTGAGGTCAGGACAGGTGGGGTCAGGACAGGTGAGGTCAGGACAGGTGAGGTCAGGGCAGGTGAGGTCAGGGCAGGTGAGGTCAGGACAGGTGAGGTCAGGAGAGGTGAGGTCAGGACAGGTGAGGTCAGGACAGGTGAGGTCAGGACAGGTGGGGTCAGGACAGGTGAGGTCAGGGCAGGTGAGGTCAGGGCAGGTGAGGTCAGGACAGGTGAGGTCAGGAGAGGTGAGGTCAGGACAGGTGGGGTCAGGACAGGTGAGGTCAGGACAGGTGAGGTCAGGGCAGGTGAGGTCAGGGCAGGTGAGGTCAGGACAGGTGAGGTCAGGAGTGGTGAGGTCAGGACAGGTGAGGTCAGGACAGGTGAGGTCAGGACAGGTGAGGTCAGGGCAGGTGAGGTCAGGACAGGTGAGGTCAGGACAGGTGAGGTCAGGACAGGTGAGGTCAGGACAGGTGAGGTCAGGACAGGTGAGGTCAGGACAGGTGGGGTCAGGACAGGTGAGGTCAGGACAGGTGAGGTCAGGACAGGAGGGGTCAGGACAGGTGAGGTCAAGACAGGTGAGGTCAGGGCAGGTGAGGTCAAGACAGTTGAGGTCAGGGCAGGTGAGGTCAAGACAGTTGAGGTCAGGGCAGGTGAGGTCAGGACAGGTGAGGTCAAGACAGTTGAGGTCAGGGCAGGTGAGGTCAAGACAGTTGAGGTCAGGGCAGGTGAGGTCAAGACAGTTGAGGTCAGGGCAGGTGAGGTCAAGACAGTTGAGGTCAGGGCAGGTGAGGTCAAGACAGTTGAGGTCAGGGCAGGTGAGGTCAGGACAGGTGAGGTCAAGACAGTTGAGGTCAGGGCAGTCGAGGTCACGTGAGGTCAGTGCACAACCACCACCCCTGAAAACCCATCTTCCCGCAACCACCAATTAAATCAGATTTTTTGTTGTTTTTTAAGTCCATCACAACTCTCTCATCTCTGCATCGTCATCAAGAGTTACACCAATCCACGAGGTTAATGATTAACTACAGCACTTATACTTTTGATTACGTGTATACATGACTTATCGGTGTATAAAGTAGCGCTGTACATTGTTCCCTGCACGCGTTATACACAATATAGAAAACTAGGTTGATTGGACTTCTATTGCGCATTTAGTTGTAAGAAACAAAGTGACAATACTGTATTGGCTCATATTTGCCCACCAGCACAAGGTTACTATAGGCTCTCCTCCTGTGATGAAGTGCTCATCCTGTGATGAAGTGCTCCTCCTGTGATGAAGTGCTCATCCTGTGATGAAGTGCTCCTCCTGTGATGAAGTGCTTCTCCTGTGATGAAGTGCTCCTCCTGTGATGAAGTGCTCCTCCTGTGATGAAGTGCTCATCCTGTGATGAAGTGCTCCTCCTGTGATGAAGTGCTCCTCCTGTGATGAAGTGCTCATCATGTGATGAAGTGCTCATCCTGTGATGAAGTGCTCATCATGTGATGAAGTGCTCCTCCTGTGATGAAGTGCTCATCCTGTGATGAAGTGCTCCTCCTGTGATGAGGTGCTCCTCCTGTGATGAAGTGCTCCTCCTGTGATGAAGTGCTCCTCCTGTGATGAAGTGCTCATCATGTGATGAAGTGCTCATCCTGTGATGAAGTGCTCATCATGTGATGAAGTGCTCATCCTGTGATGAAGTGCTCCTCCTGTGATGAAGTGCTCCTCCTGTGATGAAGTGCTCCTCCTGTGATGAAGTGCTCCTCCTGTGATGAAGTGCTCCTCCTGTGATGAAGTGCTCCTCCTGTGATGAAGTGCTCCTCCTGTGATGAAGTGCTCATCATGTGATGAAGTGCTCATCCTGTGATGAAGTGCTCATCCTGTGATGAAGTGCTCCTCCTGTGAGGAAGTGCTCCTCCTGTGATGAAGTGCTCATCATGTGATGAAGTGCTCATCCTGTGATGAAGTGCTCCTCCTGTGATGAAGTGCTCCTCCTGTGATGAAGTGCTCCTCCTGTGATGAAGTGCTCCTCCTGTGATGAAGTGCTCCTCCTGTGATGAAGTGCTCATCCTGTGATGAAGTGCTCCTCCTGTGATGAAGTGCTCCTCCTGTGATGAAGTGCTCCTCCTGTGATGAAGTGCTCATCATGTGATGAAGTGCTCATCCTGTGATGAAGTGCTTATCCTGTGATGAAGTGCTCCTCCTGTGATGAAGTGCTCCTCCTGTGATGAAGTGCTCCTCCTGTGATGAAGTGCTCATCATGTGATGAAGTGCTCCTGTGATGAAGTGCTCCTCCTGTGATGAAGTGCTCATCATGTGATGAAGTGCTCCTCCTGTGATGAAGTGCTCCTCCTGTGATGAAGTGCTCCTCCTGTGATGAAGTGCTCATCTTGTGATGAAGTGCTCCTCCTGTGATGAAGTGCTCCTCCTGTGATGAAGTGCTCCTCCTGTGATGAAGTGCTCATCATGTGATGAAGTGCTCCTCCTGTGATGAAGTGCTCCTCCTGTGATGAAGTGCTCCTCCTGTGATGAAGTGCTCCTCCTGTGATGAAGTGCTCATCTTGTGATGAAGTGCTCCTCCTGTGATTAAGTGCTCATCCTGTGATGAAGTGCTCATCCTGTGATGAAGTGCTCATCCTGTGATGAAGTGCTCATCCTGTGATGAAGTGTTCCTCCTGTGATGAAGTGCTCCTCCTGTGGTGAAGTGCTCATCCTGTGATGAAGTGCTCATCCTGTGATGAAGTGCTCATCCTGTGATGAAGTGCTCATCCTGTGATGAAGTGCTCCTCCTGTGATGAAGTGCTCATCCTGTGATGAAGTGCTCCTCCTGTGATGAAGTGCTCCTCCTGTGATGAAGTGCTCATCCTGTGATGAAGTGCTCCTCCTGTGGTGAAGTGCTCATCCTGTGATGAAGTGCTCATCCTGTGATGAAGTGCTCCTCCTGTGATGTAGGGCTCATCCTGTGATGAAGTGCTCATCCTGTGATGAAGTGCTCATCCTGTGATGAAGTGCTCATCCTGTGATGAAGTGCTCATCCTGTGATGAAGTGCTCATCCTGTGATGAAGTGCTCATCCTGTGATGAAGTGCTCCTGGCAGCATACACTCATCACCAAATGTTTAGATACGTCAGTGTGAGTGGAATTATTTAATAATTTCTCGACTTTCTTAACTTTGTATTATGCAGTTAAATAATTGTTAAAACAAACTAACACAAACACAGGCGCATGTAACAACATTTTATGTTATTTGTGAATATATATATATATATATATATATATATATATATATATATATATATATATATATATATATATATATATATATATATATATATATATATATATGTTTCATTGAATATGACCGCATATTCTTTATTTATTATTTTCTGGTTTAGGGCTTCTATCCCTCTAACTATTTTCTTAGCATCAGGGCTTAATTGAAATAGGAGTTTAGAACTCCTATTTCAATTAAGCCCTGATGCTAAGAAAATAGTTAGAGGGATAGAAGCCCTAAACCAGAAAATAATAAATACAGAATATGCGGTCATATTCAATGAAACATGTTTGAAAGAAAACCTGCTGCCAGTATACACCAATATATATATATATATATACATATATATATATATATATATATATATATATATATATATATATATATATATATATATATATATATATATATATATATATATATATACAAATATAAATCGCACTTTCATGAGCAGTAGAGCAGGATGTAAACATTAGCGGTTGCAATTTACAAGAATATTAGCTTGCGAGGCAAAACAACAAAAATAATGTGATTTAGAGCGGAAATACTGTAGGAAAATGTTCCTTGTATGCCTAATTATTCCATATTAATAAGGTACTGAAGCCTTTTATTTGCTCCAATTACCAAAACATATATATATATATATATGTGATTTTATTTGTTGTCACGTTTCAGAAATTACATTTCAACATTTTACTGTAACATTTTTTGCGACATTTAAACGCCCCCAGCATGGAATAGTGCTTAATATGTAGTGTTTAATATTCACAAAATTGCCTCAATCACCATATTAGTAATATATACAGACGCGAGAGCTTGGGTAACTCAGATATAATCACACATTATCATACAGGAGCCTTTGAACATAAACATACCGCTCGTCCTATAGTCAATGATTACGTTTGTATGCAAGCATTGTTAATGTCCCAGCTGGCCAAGGATGTGTACACTATCTTCCCTCCGAGACGGAGTTACCTGCAAGTATTCTGAAATATATGAGATGTTACCAGCGTATTGCAACACTGTATCAGTCAGCGAGTACGCTGGGGTTCTAAAGCTTAAGTAGGAGAGCCTCTTATTCCTGAGTATTTACGGTATGTGTGTATGTTTATTTGTACTTGTAATATATAAATACTCACACACACAACCACACACACACAACCACACACACACACACACACACACACACACACACACACACACACACACACACACACACACACACACACACACACACACACACACACACACACACACACACACACACACACACACACACACACACACACACACACACACATATATATATATATATATATATATATATATATATATATATATATATATATATATATATATATATGAAAATGTGTGTATATGTAAAATATTTATGTATAATGAATGCTAGAAACTGTCATATTTCCCACCCATGATGTCACATTAACTTCAGTGTGTGTGTGTGTGTTTGTAGCCTTGATCACTGTACTGGCGGCGGGCTCGTGTGTGTGTGTGTGTGCCACGAGGCCATGTTCCCCATAACCTGAGGGGAAGGAGGGGGGGAGATGACCTCAGTGTACAGCACACGAGGTCTCCAGTTGCTGCTTGTATCCTTGTTGCTTCCATGTCTGACAACATATGCTCATAAATTCTCAAACTCTGTGAAAGGTGACTTTGTGTAGGTAACTTTGCGTTACTGTGTGAGTCAGTGCTACAGTATATATATATATATATATATATATATATATATATATATATATATATATATATATATATATATATATATATATATATATATATATATATATATATACTGAGAGTTTAGAGCACTGGCTCCCCCAGACACAGGCGTGGTGGCGCCAACGTGTAGTGTGTCTTGCTGTAGGAACTGTGACATATTTTCCAACAAAGTGCTATTTTTGTAGCAGGTATATAATGAAGTATTTTCCACGAAGTCTTTGTTTCATTCAGCACGATTCCTCTTACTACGTCCCCTCAAGTGCTATGTCAAACACGGCCCCTCAAGGGCTACCTCAAACACGTCCACTCAAGGGCTATCTCAAACACGCCCCCTCAAGGGTTATCTCAAACACGTCCTCCTCAAGGGTTATCTCGAACACGTCCCCTCAAGGGTTATCTCAAACACGTCCTCCTCAAGGGCTATCTCAAACACGTCCTCTCAAGGGCTATCTCAAACACGTCCCCTCAAGGGCTATCTCAAACACGTCCCCTCAAGGGCTATTTCAAACACGTCCCCTCAAGGGTTATCTCGAACACGTCCCCTCAAGGGTTATCTCAAACACGTCCTCCTCAAGGGCTATCTCAAACACGTCCTCTCAAGGGCTACCTCAAACACGTCCTCTCAAGGGCTACCTCAAACACGTCCCCTCAAGGGCTACCTCAAACACGTCCTCTCAAGGGCTACCTCAAACACGTCCCCTCAATGGGGGTAACTCAGAACAGGTGTTAACACGTCTCCTCAACGGAGAATCGATTCAATGAAAACCACGTGTGTGTGTGTGTGTGTGTGTGTGTGTGTGTGTGTGTGTGTGTGTGTGTGTGTGTGTGTGTGTGTGTGTGTGTGTGTGTGTGTGTGTGTGTGTAATTGCCTAAGTGAATTACCTAAGTGTATTTACAGGATGAGAGCTACGCTCGTGGTGTCCCGTCTTCCCAACACTCTTTGTCATCTAACGCTTTGAAACTACTGACGGTCTTGGCCTCCACCACCTTCTCCCCTAACTTGTTCCAACCGTCTACCACTCTGTTTGCGAAAATGAATTTTCTTATATTTCTTCGGCATCTGTGTTTAGTTTAAATTTATGACCTCTTGTTCTTAAAGATCCAGGTCTCAGGAAATCTTCCCTGTCGATTTTATAAATTCCTGTTACTATTTTGTATATAGTGATCATATCACCTCTTTTTCTTCTGTCCTCTAGTTTTGGCATATTTAATGCCTCTAACCTCTCTTCGTAGCTCTTGCCCTTCAGTTCTGGGAGCCACTTAGTAGCATGTCTTTGCATTTTTTCCAGTTTGTTGATGTGCTTCTTAAGTTATGGGCACCACACAACCGCTGCATATTCTAGCTTTGGCCTAACAAAAGTCGTGAACAATTTCTTTAGTATATCGCCATCCATGTATTTAAAAGCAATTCTGAAGTTAGAAAGCGTGGCATAGGCTCCTCGCACAATATTCTTTATGTGGTCCTCAGGTGATAGTTTTCTATCTAGAACCACCCCTAGATCTCTTTCGTTATCAGAGTTCTTTAAAGATTTCTCACATAATATATAGGTTGTGTGGGGGTCTATGTTCTCCTATTCCACATTCCATAACATGGCATTTATTAACATTAAATTCCATTTACCAAGTGGTGCTCCATATACTTATTTCGTCCAGGTCATCTTGAAGGGCATGACAATCATCTAAGTTTCTTAACCTTCCTATTATCTTAGCATCAACAGCAAACATGTTCATATAATTCTGTATAACAACTGGTAGATCATTTATGTAGACAATAAACATCACTGGTGCAAGAACTGAACCCTGTGGTACCCCACTTGTGACATTTCTCCAGTCCGATACATTGCCTCTGATCACTGCCCTCATTTTTCTAAAAGTCAGAAAATTTTCATACATGTTAGAAGCTTACCTGTCACCCCTCCAATATTTTCCAATTTGCAGAACAACCTCTTATGTGGAACTCTGTCGAAAGCCTTTTTTAGGTCCAAATAAATGCAGTCAACCCAACCATCTCTTTCCTGTAGTATCTCTGTTGCTCGATCATAGAAACTGAGTAAATTCGATACACAGGATCTTCCAGATCAAAAACCATACTGTCTGTCTGATATTATATCATTTCTCTCCAGGTGTTCTACCCGTTTAGTTTTAATTATTTTTCCCAATATTTTGACTATTACACTTGTCAATGATACAGGTCTATAATTAAGGGGGTCTTCCCTGCTTCCACTTTTGTAGATTTGAACTATGTTAGCCTTTTTCCACACATCTGCTACGACTCCTGTAAACAGGGATGCCTAATAAATCAGTTGAAGTGAAATGCTGAGCTCCGGTGCACATTCTCTCAGAACCCATGGTGAAACTCCATCTGCACCAACTGCTTTGTTCTTATTTAGCTCCTTGAGCATTTTTTCCACTTTGTCTCTAGACACCTCAATGTGCTCTATGTTGTTCTCTGGAATTCTTATTGTGTCTGGTTCCCTGAAGATTTCATTTAGTACAAACACACTTTGGAACTTTTTGTTTAATGTTTCACACATTTCCTTTTCATTTTCTGTGAATCTATTTCCCATTTTCCACCTCTGAATATTATCCTTTACCTGCAATTTGTTGTTTATGAATTTACAGAATAGACCTGGTTCTGTTTTACATTTGTCTGCAATCCCTTTTTCAAAATTTCTTTCTGCCTCTCTCGTCACTGCTGTGTAGTTGTTTCTCGCATCTTTGTATCTGTGGTATGTTTGGGGGTTTGGCCTCTTCCTGTATTGATTCCATTTTTGTGTCTTTTGGTCTCTGGCCCTCTCGCAATTTCTGTTGAGCCAATCCTGTTTCCTAGTTCTGCGTCTCTGTTTTGGTATAATTTTTTTTGTGCCTTTATCATATATTTCACAAAACTTGACATATATCTCATTCACTTCCTTGCCTAGCAACAAGTCTGTCCAATTATACTCACTAAAAAAATGTCTAAGGTTGCCAGTGTGTGTGTGTGTGTGTGTGTGTGTGTGTGTGTGTGTGTGTGTGTGTACTCACCTAATTGTGCTTGCGGGGGTTGAGCTCTGGCTCTTTGGTCCCGCCTCTCAACCGTCAATCAACTGGTGTACAGATTCCTGAGCCTATTGGGCTCTATCATATCAACATTTGAAACTGTGTATGGAGTCAGCCTCCACCACATCACTTCCTAATGCATTCCATTTACGAACTACTCTGACACTGAAAAAGTTCTTTCTAACGTCTCTGTGGCTCATTTGGGTACTCAGCTTCCACCTGTGTCCCCTTGTTCGCGTCCCACCAGTGTTGAATAGTTCATCCTTGTTTACCCGGTCTATTCCCCTGAGGATTTTGTAGGTTGTGATCATGTCCCCCCTTACTCTTCTGTCTTCCAGTGTCGTAAGGTGCATTTCCCGCAGCCTTTCCTCATAACTCATGCCTCTTAGTTCTGGGACTAGTCTAGTAGCATACCTTTGGACTTTTTCCAGCTTCGTCTTGTGCTTGACAAGGTACGGGCTCCATGCTGGGGCCGTATACTCCAGGATTGGTCTTACATATGTGGTGTACAAGATTCTGAATGATTCCTTACACAGGTTCCTGAACGCCGATCTGATGTTAGCCAGCCTCGCATATGCCGCAGACGTTATTCTCTTTATGTGGGCTTCAGGAGACAGGTTTGGTGTGATATCAACTCCTAGATCTTTCTCTCTGTATGTTTCATTAAGTACTTCATCTCCTATTCTGTATCCTGTGCCCTGGCCTCCTGTTTCCACTGCCTAGTTTCATTACTTTGCATTTACTCGGGTTGAACTTCAACAGCCATTTGTTGGACCATTCACTCAGTCTGTCCAGGTCATCTTGTAGCCTCCTACTATCATCCTCTGTTTCAATCCTCCTCATAATTTTTGCATCGTCAGCAAACATTGAGAGGAACGAATCTAAACCCTCTGGGAGATCATTTACATATACCAGAAACAGTATAGGTCCAAGGACTGACCCCTGTGGGACTCCACTTGTGACGTCTCGCCAATCTGAGACCTCACCCCTCACACAGACTCGTTGTCTCCTGTTGCTTAGGTACTCCTCTATCCACCGGAGTACCTTCCCTCTCACTCCAGCCTGCATCTCCAACTTTCGCACTAGCCTCTTGTGTGGCACTGTATCAAAGGCTTTCTGACAATACAAAAATATGCAGTCTGCCCACCCTTCTCTTTCTTGCCTTATTTTTGTTGCCTGGTCGTAGAATTCAAGTAACCCTGTGAGGCAGGACCTGCCATCCCTGAACCCATGTTGATGCTGTGTTACAAAGTTCCTTCGCTCCAGATGCTCCACTAGTTTTTTTCGCACAATCTTCTCCATCAGCTTGCATGGTATGCAGGTTAGGGACACTGGCCTGTAGTTCAGTGCCTCCTGTCTATCCCCTTTCTTGTATATCGGGACTACGTTAGCTGCTTTCCAAATATCTGGCAGTTCCCCTGTTGCCAGTGATTTGTTATACATTATGGAGAGTGGTAGGCACAGTTCTCTTGCTCCTTCCTTTAGAACCCAAGGGGAGATTCCATCTGGGCCTATAGCCTTCGTCACGTCCAACTCTAGTAAACACTTCCTTACTTCCCCACTGGTAATCTCAAACTCTTCCAGTGGTTCCTGGTTAGCTATTCCTTCACTTACTTCTGGAATTTCTCCTTGCTCTAAGGTGAAGACCTCCTGGAATTTCTTATTCAATTCCTCACACACTTCCTTATCATTTGTAGTGAATCCTTCCGCCCCTATCCTTAATCTCATAACCTGTTCCTTTACTGTTGTTTTTCTCCTAATGTGGCTATGCAACAATTTAGGCTGAGTCTTTGCCTTGCTTGCGATGTCATTTTCGTATTGTCTTTCTGCCTCTCTTCTCATCCTGACATATTCATTCCTGGCATTCTGGTATCTTTCTCTGCTCTCCAGTGTCCTGTTATTCCTATAGTTTCTCCATGCCCTTTTACTTTGCTGCTTAGCTAGCCTACATCTCTGATTAAACCATGGGTTTCTCATCTTCATTTCTCTTCACTTCATTTCTCATGTGTGTGTGTGTGTGTGTGTGTGTGTGTGTGTGTGTGTGTGTGTGTGTGTGTGTGTGTGTGTGTACTCACCTATTTGTACTTGCGGGGGTTGAGCTTTGGCTCTTTGGTCCCGCCTCTCAACTGTCAATCAACTGGTGTACAGATTCCTGAGCCTACTGGGCTCTATCATATCTACATTTAAAACTGAGTATGGAGTCAGCCTCCACCACATCACCACATGTGTGTGTGTGTGTGTGTGTGTGTGTGTGTGTGTGTGTGTGTGTGTGTGTGTGTGTGTGTGTGTGTGTGTGTGTGTGTGTGTGTGTGTGTGTGTGTGTGTGTGTGTGTGTGTGTGTGTGTGTGTGTGTGTGTGCGCGCGCGTGTTCCAACACTAGGGACAACGAATGACGCCGAGCAGGGAAGGTAAGGTCATAGTACAAACTTGATAGAAAAAAAGGTTAATAAATGCCTCCGTTAATTCCGCCTTGTCGACTCCCACACCTGAGCCGACCACCTGGAATTGTTTCACATATCTATGACCTTAATTCATGGATACATTTTATCCGTCTGGATTGACTGGTTCCGATAAATTAGGGTAAGTTGTAGGTGCGTAAAGTACACTCTGGGACGTGACAATATGCGTCTCTGTATCTGTGTATTCACCTATTTGTATGCACTTATTTGCGCCTGCAGGATTGAACTTTTAGCTCTTGATTCCCGGCTTTGCAACGGCCGGCTGTCTAATATAATGACCAACGATATATTTTTATCATAGGACATCTGATTACTGATTATCTCCAGCGTGTTATCCATAAAAGCTGTCTAACGCCTTAGTACCTTTTTCGGGCTATTCATGCCCGTGCCACCTCTTGGGTGGCTTAATCTTTATCACTCAATCATCTAGTACCTCTTTACTGCTAGGTGAACAGAGGCATCAAGTGACAGGAAACGTTACCGAAATACTTGTTGTCCTGCCGCTGGGATCGAACCCGCGATCCTTGATTGTAAGGCGATGACTTAGCCTGGAGATGGCCAGCGCAAATGAGTCACATAAATGTAAGGGAGTACTACGTCCACCCTCTACAGATGGTCACTGAAAGAAGTTGTGGAATTCTCCTCCGTGTGTGTGTGTGTGTGTGTGTGTGTGTGTGTGTGTGTGTGTGTGTGTGTGTGTGTGTGTGTGTGTGTGTGTGTGTGTGTGTGTACTCACCTAGTTGTGCTTGCGGGGGTTGAGCTCTGGCTCTTTGGTCCCGCCTCTCAACCGTCAATCAACAGGTGTACAGGTTCCTGAGCCTATTGGTCTCTATCATATCTACACTTGAAACTGTGTATGGAGTCAGCCTCCACCACATTGCTTCCTAATGCATTCCATTTGTCAACCACTCTGACACTAAAAAATTCTTTAAAAAGTATGTGTGTGTGTGTGTGTGTGTGTACTCACCTATTTGCACTCACCTATTTGTGCTTGCAGGATCGAGCTTGGCTCTTGGATCCCGCCTTTCTAGCCATCGGTTGTTTACAGCAATGACTCCTGTCCCAATTCCCTATGATACCTAATTTTAAAATTATGAATAGAGTTTGCTTCCACAACCTGTTCCCCAAATGCATTCCATTTTTCCACTACTCTCACGCTAAAAGAAAACTTCCTAACATCTCTGTGACTCATCTGAGTTTCCAGTTTCCACCCATGTCCCCTCGTTCTGTTATTATTACGTGTGAACATTTCATCTATTTCCACTTTGTCAATTCCCCTGAGTATTTTATATGTTCCTATCATATCTCCTCTCTCTCTTCTTTTCTCTAGTGTCGTAAGGTTCAGTTCCTGCAGACGCTCTTCATATCCCATCCCTCGTAACTCTGGGACAAGCCTCGTCGCAACCCTCTGAACCTTCTCCAGTTTCCTTATGTGTTTCTTCAGGTGGGGACTCCATGATGGCGCGGGATACTCTAAGACGGGTCTCACGTAGGCAGTGTAAAACACCCTAAGAGCCTCCTCACTTAGGTTTCTGAATGAAGTTCTAATTTTCGCCAGTGTAGAGTACGCTGCTGTCGTTATCATATTTATATGTGCCTCAGGAGTTAGATTAGGTGTCACATCCACTCCCAGGTCTCTTTCTCGAATCGTTACTGGTAGGCAGTTCTCCTTCATTGTGTACTGTCATTTTGGTCGTCTATCACCTGATTCCATTTCCATAACTTTACATTTACTGGTTTTGAACTCCAGTAGCCATTTCCCTGACCATCTCTGCAACCTGTTTAAGTCCTCTTGGAGGATCGTACAATGCTCATCTGTCACAACTCTTCTCATTAATTTTGCGTCATCCGCAAACATTGACATGTATGATTCCACTCCAGTAAACATATCATTTTCGTAAATTAGAAAGAGGATTGGGCCAAGCACCGATCCTTGAGGTACTCCACTCGTTACTGTTCGCCAGTCCGACTTCTCGCCCCCTTACCATTACCCTCTGGCTCCTTCCTGTTAGGTAGTTCCTTACCCATGCTAGGGCCTTTTCGCTTACTCCTGCCTGCATCTCAAATTTGTAAAGCAGTCTCATGTGCGGTACTGTATCAAAGGCCTTTTGGCAGTCAAGAAATATGCAGTCTGCCCAGCCTTATCCTTGTTACTTTGTCATAGAATTCTAAAAGTTTTGTTAGGCATGATTTCCCTGTCCAGAACCCATGTTGGTGCTTGTTTACAAACCCAATGCTCTCCAGGTGCTCAACAAGTCTTAGCCTAAATATTCTTTCAAGTATTTTGCAGGGGATGCTTGTCAGTGATATGGGTCTGTAGTTAAGTGCCTACTCCCTATCACCTTTCTTGAAAATCGGTACGACATTTGCCTCCTTCCAGCAACTGGGCAATTCTCCCGACATAAGTGACTCATTAGAGATCATTGCCAGAGGCACGCCGAGAGTCTGTGCTGCCTCTTTTAGTATCCACGGTGATACTTTGTCTGGTCCAACTGCTTTAGTTGCATCCAGTGTTGTCAACTGTTTCATTACATCCTCTGCTGTCACCTCTATATCTGATAGTCTTTCATCTAGGGTAATCTCTTCTAACAATGGGAGCTGCTCAGGCTCGGTTGTGAACACTCCATGGGAACTTGCATTCAGTACCTCACAGATTTCCATGTCGCTTTCTGTATATGCCCCTTCTGTTTTCCTCAGTCTTGTCACTTGGTCATTTACCGACATCTTCCTTCCTATATGGCTATGTAATAATTTAGGTTGCTTTTTCGCTTTGATTGCAATATCATTCTCATAATTTCTTTCTGACACTCGTCTTATGTTAATTTAATCGTTCCTAGCTCTGTTACATCTAATCCTGTTGTCCTCTGTCCTTTGTCTTCTGTACTTCCTCCAAGTCCTCCTGCTTCTCACTTTTGCTTCTTGACACTGTCTAATAAACCATGGGTTATTATATTCTCTTCTGCTTTTTTCCTTTACTGTTGGAATAAATCTCTTTTCAGCCTCCTTGCATTTCCATATGACTTGGTTCATCATGTCTTGCACTGTTTTTCCTCTAATTTCTTCCTCCCACTGCACTTCTCCCAAGTAGTCCCTTACCCTTCTGTAGTCCCCTCTTCTGTAATCAAGTCTCCTTACTCGGACCTCTTGTCCTTTGGTCACAATTTTAAGCTCCATCATGTAGTCAAAGACTAGGACACAATGGTCACTGACTCCTAGTCGTATTTCATGTTCTAAATGCTCAATGTCTTCTACATTCTGGGTGAAAACGAGGTCTAATAGGCTGGGTGTATCCTCTCCTCTTTTCCTAGTGTCTTCCTTCACATGCTGCGTTAGGAAATTCCTGTCAATAATGTCTACTAGCTTCGCTCTCCAGGTCTCCTCCCCGCCATGGGGATTCTTCGTTTCCCAATCTATCTCTCCATGATTTAGGTCCCCCATGACCAGCAGCTTTGCTCTCATTCTATGCGCTATAGTTGCTGCCCTCTGCATTTCATCTATACACGCCTTGTTGCTGTCCTCATACTCCTGCCTGGGCCTTCTACTGTTTGGTGGGGGATTGTAGAGTAACAAGATTACAATCTTCTTCCCATCCACTGTCAGAGTTCCATGTATAGAGTTCGTGGTTTCATTGGTACCCGGATTTTCCAGCTCATCAAACTTCCATTTCCGCTTTATTAGGAGTGCAACTCCTCCTCCCTGTCTCTGTGTCCTTTCTTTTCTTATCACCTGGTACCCCCTCTGGAAAGATTGCGTCCGAGATCATGCCATTTATTTTAGTTTCCACTATTGCCACTATGTCTGGGTCTGTCTCACTTACTCTTTCTTTTATCTCTTCTGCTTTATTGGATACCCCATCAGTATTGGTGTACCAAACCTTGAGACTCTTCTTGGAAACTCTGGTGCCAGAGTTCCTCCTTTCGCCGGGGGTCTGGGGGGTACTGGGGGGTGTCTGGGGGGCGAGTGAAGGCTGTGGGGGTGTCTGGGAGGCGAGTTAAAGCCGTGAGGGTGTCTGGGGGGATGCTAGGGGGGTGCCTGGAAGTGCCTGGTAGGCATATGGGGTCTGGGCATCAAGGGGGGTAGGAAGGGCATAATGGGTCTGAAAGTTAGGGAGAGTCTGAATGGCATAGGGGGGTTGAGAAATAGGGTGAGACTGAGAGTCAGATAGAGGTTGAGAGGTTGGGAGGGGGGTGAGGGATATTGAGGGCAGAGGGCTGAGAGGAGAATGGAGCATGGGTTCTGTGTGTGTGTGTGTGTGTGTGTGTGTGTGTGTGTGTGTGTGTGTGTGTGTGTGTGTGTGTGTGTGTGTGTGTGTGTGTGTGTGTGTGCGTGTGTGTGTGCGTGTGTGTGTGTGTGTACTCACCTAATTGTACTCACCTAATTGTGCTTGCGGGGGTTGAGCTCTGGCTCTTTGGTCCCGCCTCTCAACCGTCAATCAACTGGTGTACAGATTCCTGAGCCTATTGGGCTCTATCATATCTACATTTGAAACTGTGAATGGAGTCAGCCTCCACCACATCACTTCCTAATGCATTCCATTTGCTAACTACTCTGACACTGAAAAAGTTCTTTCTAACGTCTCTGTGGCTCATTTGGGTACTCAGCTTCCACCTGTGTCCCCTTGTTCGCGTCCCACCAGTGTTGAAAAGTTCATCCTTGTTTACCCGGTCGATTCCCCTGAGGATTTTGTAGGTTGTGATCATGTCCCCCCTTACTCTTCTGTCTTCCAGTGTCGTGAGGTGCATTTCCCGCAGCCTTTCCTCATAACTCATGCCTCTTAGTTCTGGGACTAGTCTAGTAGCATACCTTTGGACTTTTTCCAGCTTCGTCTTGTGCTTGACAAGGTACGGGCTCCATGCTGGGGCCGCATACTCCAGGATTGGTCTTACATATGTGGTGTACAAGATTCTGAATGATTCCTTACACAGGTTCCTGAACGCCGTTCTGATGTTAGCCAGCCTCGCATATGCCGCAGACGTTATTCTCTTTATGTGGGCTTCAGGAGACAGGTTTGGTGTGATATCAACTCCTAGATCTTTCTCTCTGTATGTTTCATTAAGTACTTCATCTCCTATTCTGTATCCTGTGCCTGGCCTCCTGTTTCCACTGCCTAGTTTCATTACTTTGCATTTACTCGGGTTGAACTTCAACAGCCATTTGTTGGACCATTCACTCAGTCTATCCAGGTCATCTTGTAGCCTCCTACTATCATCCTCTGTTTCAATCCTCCTCATAATTTTTGCATCGTCAGCAAACATTGAGAGGAACGAATCTATACCCTCTGGGAGATCATTTACATATACCAGAAACAGTATAGGTCCAAGGACTGACCCCTGCGGGACTCCACTTGTGACGTCTCGCCAATCTGAGACCTCACCCCTCACACAGACTCGTTGTCTCCTGTTGCTTAGGTATTCCTCTATCCACCGGAGTACCTTCCCTCTCACTCCAGCCTGCATCTCCAACTTTCGCACTAGCCTCTTGTGTGGCACTGTATCAAAGGCTTTCTGACAATCCAAAAATATGCAGTCTGCCCACCCTTCTCTTTCTTGCCTTATTTTTGTTGCCTGGTCGTAGAATTCAAGTAACCCTGTGAGGCAGGACCTGCCATCCCTGAACCCATGTTGATGCTGTGTTACAAAGTTCCTTCGCTCCAGATGCTCCACTAGTTTTTTTCGCACAATCTTCTCCATCAGCTTGCATGGTATGCAGGTTAGGGACATTGGCCTGTAGTTCAGTGCCTCCTGTCTATCCCCTTTCTTGTATATCGGGACTACGTTAGCTGCTTTCCAAGTATCTGGCAGTTCCCCTGTTGCCAGTGATTTGTTATACACTATGGAGAGTGGTAGGCTCAGTTCTCTTGCTCCTTCCTTTAGAACCCAAGGGGAGATTCCATCTGGGCCTATAGCCTTCGTCACGTCCAACTCTAGTAAACACTTCCTTACTTCCCCACTGGTAATCTCAAACTCTTCCAGTGGTTCCTGGTTAGCTATTCCCTCACTTACCTCTGGAATTTCTCCTTGTTCTAAGGTGAAGACCTCCTGGAATTTCTTATTCAATTCCTCACACACTTCCTTGTCATTTGTAGTGAATCCTTCCGCCCCTATCCTTAATCTCATAACCTGTTCCTTTACTGTTGTTTTTCTCCTAATGTGGCTATGCAACAATTTAGGCTGAGTCTTTGCCTTGCTTGCGATGTCATTTTCGTATTGTCTTTCTGCCTCTCTTCTCATCCTGACATATTCATTCCTGGCATTCTGGTATCTTTCTCTGCTCTCCAGTGTCCTGTTATTCCTATAGTTTCTCCATGCCCTTTTACTTTGCTGCTTAGCTAGCCTACATCTTTGATTAAACCATGGGTTTCTCATCTTCATTTCTCTGTTTTCCTTTTGGACTGGGACAAACTTGTTTGCTGCGTCCTTGCACTTCTGCGTGATGTAATCCATCATATCTTGGGCCGTCTTTCCCCTGAGCTCTGTTTCCCATGCTATATCTGTTAGGAATTTTCTTATCCCCTCATAGTTTCCCTTTCGGTATGCTAACCTTTTGGTTTCGGTATCCCTCCTCGAGTTCAATAACCCTTCTTCAATCAAGTACTCAAACACCAGTACACTGTGGTCGCTCATTCCTACTGGGTCCTCAAAACCGATTTCTCTTATGTCGGAGTCGTTCAGAGTGAAGACTAGGTCGAGTCTCGCTGGTTCGTCATTGCCTCTCATCCTTGTGGGTTCTCCGACATGCTGCGTTAAAAAGTTGCTTGTCACCACCTCCAATAGTTTGGCTCTCCACGTATCCTCGCCTCCATGCGGTTCCTTGTTCTCCCAGTCAATCTTTCCGTGATTGAAGTCGCCCATGATGAGCAGGTGGGATCTATTTCTACAGGCAGCAGAGGCTGCCCTCTCAATTATAGTGTTAACTGCCTTGTTGTTGTTTTCATACTCTTGACTGGGTCTCCTGTCATTTGGTGGAGGGTTGTATATTACTGCTACTACTATTCTTGGTCCTCCCATTGTTATGGTGCCTGCTATGTAGTCTCTGAACTCCTCACAGCCCGGGATGGCCATCTCCTTAAAACTCCATTCCCTTCTCATGAGTAGGGCCACTCCGCCTCCTCCTCTACCTTCCCTCTCTTTCCTTATTACTGTATACTCCTGGGGAAACACGGCATTCGTTATGATTCCAGAGAGTTTTGTTTCAGTGAGTCCGATTACATCTGGGTTAACTTCTTGTGCTCTTTCCCTTAGTTCACTTGTCTTGCTTGTGATCCCATCTATGTTCGAGTACATCACCCTGAAACTGACTCTCTTCTGCTTCTTTTCTGGGGGGGACCTTTGGGATCTGGGGTGAGTGGGAGCTGGGGGGACCTGGCACGGGGGGATTGGTGGAGGAGGGAGGGCTTGGGGTGGTGGGGGAGAGGGGGAGGGTACTGGGGGTGGATAAGAGGGGGAGGGTACAGGGGGTGGATACGAGGGGGAGGGTACAGGGGGTGGATAAGAGGGGGAGGGTACAGGGGGTGGGTAAGAGAGGGAGGGTTGGGGAAGCATGGGGGGAGGAGAGGCTGTGGGTGATAGGGGAGATGGGGGGGCTTGGGGGGAGAGAAAAGGGTGGAGGGCTTGGGGGGCGTGGGGGAAAAGGGAGGGCTGAGGTGGGTGAGGAAGAGGGGAGGGTTTAGGGGAGTCGGGGAGAGGGGAAGACTTAGGTGGGGTGGGGGAGAGTGGGGGGCTTAGGGGGGAGGGGGAGAAGGGAGGGCATGGGGGTGGGAGAGACGGGAAGGCATGTGGGAGAAGGGAGGGCATGGGGGATGGGGGAGAAGGGAGGTCCTGGGGAGAGGGGTGAGGGGGAGAAGGGGGGTGAGTGGGGGGAGGGGGGTGGGTGGGGGGAGGGTGCCCTAGGTGGGTACTTAGTGGGGGGCTGACAGGGGACTGTGGCAGGGGACTGTGACAGTGGGGGGCTGTGTGTGTGTGTGTGTGTGTGTGTGTGTGTGTGTGTGTGTGTGTGTGTGTGTGTGTGTGTGTGTGTGTGTGTGTGTGTGTGTGTGTGTGTGTGTGTGTGTGTACTCACCTAGTTGTACTCACCTAGTTGTGTTTGCGGGGGTTGAGCTCTGGTTCTTTGGTCCCGCCTCACAACCGTCAATCAACAGGTGTACAGATTCCTGAGCCTATTGGGCTCTATCATATCTACACTTGAAACTGTGTATGGAGTCAGCCTCCACCACATCTCTTCCTAATGCATTCCATTTGTCCACCACTCTGACACTAAAAAAGTTCTTTCTAATATCTCTGTGGCTCATTTGGGCACTCAGTTTCCACCTGTGTCCCCTTGTACGTGTTCCCCTTGTGTTAAATAGACTGTCTTTATCTACCCTATCAATTCCCTTCAGAATCTTGAATGTGGTGATCATGTCCCCCCCTAACTCTTCTGTCTTCCAGCGAAGTGAGGTTTAATTCCCGTAGTCTCTCCTCGTAGCTCATACCTCTCAGCTCGGGTACTAGTCTGGTGGCAAACCTTTGAACCTTTTCCAGTTTAGTCTTATCCTTGACTAGATATGGACTCCATGCTGGGGCTGCATACTCCAGGATTGGCCTGACATATGTGGTATACAAAGTTCTGAATGATTCTTTACACAAGTTTCTGAATGCCGTTCGTATGTTGGCCAGCCTGGCATATGCCGCTGATGTTATCCGCTTGATATGTGCTGCAGGAGACAGGTCTGGCGTGATATCAACCCCCAAGTCTTTTTCCTTCTCTGACTCCTGAAGAATTTCCTCTCCCAGATGATACCTTGTATCTGGCCTCCTGCTCCCTACACCTATCTTCATTACATTACATTTGGTTGGGTTAAACTCTAACAACCATTTGTTCGACCATTCCTTCAGCTTGTCTAGGTCTTCTTGAAGCCTCAAACAGTCCTCTTCGGTTTTAATCCTTCTCATAATTTTTGCATCGTCTGCAAACATTGAGAGAAATGAATCGATACCCTCTGGGAGATCATTTACATATATCACAAACAAGATAGGAACCGAGTACAGAGCCCTGTGGGACTCCACTGGTGACTTCACGCCAATCGGAGGTCTCACCCCTCACCGTAACTCTCTGCTTCCTATTGCTTAGATACTCCCTTATCCACTGGAGCACCTTACCAGCTACACCTGCCTGTCTCTCCAGCTTATGTACCAGCCTCTTATGCGGTACTGTGTCAAAGGCTTTCCGACAATCCAAGAAAATGCAGTCCGCCCAGCCCTCTCTTTCTTGCTTAATCTTTGTCACCTGATTGTAGAATTCTATCAAGCCTGTAAGGCAAGATTTACCCTCCCTGAACCCATGTTGGCGATTTGTCACGAAGTCCCTTCTCTCCAGATGTGTTACCAGGTTTTTTCTCACGATCTTCTCCATTACCTTGCATGGTATACAAGTCAAGGACACTGGCCTGTAGTTCAGTGCCTCTTGCCTGTCGCCCTTTTTGTATATTGGGACCACATTCGCCGTGTCTTGTGTGTGTGTGTGTGTGTGTGTGTGTGTGTGTGTGTGTGTGTGTGTGTGTGTGTGTGTGTGTGTGTGTGTGTGTGTGTGTGTGTGTGTGTGTGTGTGTGTGTGTGTGTGTGTACTCACCTAATTGTACTCACCTAGTTGTGCTTGCGGGGGTTGAGCTTTGTTTCTTTGGTCCCGCCTCTCAACTGTCAATCAACTGGTGTACAGGTTCCTGAGCCTACTGGACTCTATCATATCTACATTTGACACTGTGTATGGAATCAGCCTCCAACACATCACATCATTTTATCTGAATTCATCAGAGAGAAAATCCTGTAAAATCAAGCAAATCTATATTATCTCTCATTCTTGTGGGTCTTTTGACATGTTGACACAAATGGTGTCTTGTGACCACGTCCACCAGTGTAGCTCTCCATGTATCAGCACCACCACGCAGGTCTCTGTTCTCCCAGTCTAGGTTTCCGTGGTGGAAGTCTCCCATGATTAAGGCGGCGCAGTACCAGGGCTAAGTTTGGATCCGTTCCTGCAAGTAACCGAAGCTGCTCTCTCTGTTATATTAATGGCTGCCATGTTGTTTCTGCCATACTCCTCTCTGGATCTTCTGTCATTTAGTGGAAGGATATATATTATTATTGTTACTGTTATCGTTGGTCCTCCCATTGTCATAGTGTCTGTTATTTGTTGTTCCTGGGCAATAAGGATGTTGTGATTGCTTATGTCTTCAATGTATAGAAAATAGCTATTATTCGCGTAAAATTTTGCTTTGACCGTTAAGCTGTTTGAGGCAAAGACGACGTCTTGAAGACACATGGAGGCTGCCGACTTACAAAACAGTATATCACAGCGCTACATAAGGAGTCGGCAGCCTTAAATCATCTTTAAAATCTCTTCCCTGAGCTGTTTTAAGCAAAGGTCATGGCAAAGTTTAAGAGAAATAATAACCATTTTATATACTTTGGGAGCACATGCAATCAGAGAGTAACACTTACTACCCAGGAACAAAAATTATGTTACATTGTGATGATTAGAGAATAATGGGTGTGTCAAGTAGTGCCCTGAGACCCACACCATGAGTAAAGGATCTCCCTCTCCCTCTCCCTCTCTCTCTCTCTCTCTCTCTCTCTCTCTCTCTCTCTCTCTCTCTCTCTCTCTCTCTCTCTCTCTCTCTCTCTCTCTCTCTCTCTCTCTCTCTCTCTCTCTCTCTCTCTCTCTCTCTCTCTCTCTCTCTCTCTCTCTCTCTCTCTCTCTCTCTCTCTCTTTCTCTCTCCCTCTCCTTCTCCCTCTCCCTCTCCCTTTCCCCCTCTCTCTCTCTCTCTCTCTCTCTCTCTCTCTCTCTCTCTCTCTCTCTCTCTCTCTCTCTCTCTCTCTCTCTCTCTCTCTCTCTCTCTCTCTCTCTCTCTCTCTCTCTCTCCCTCTCCCTCTCCCTCTCCCTCTCTCTCTCTCTCTCTCTCTCTCTCTCTCTCTCTCTCTCTCTCTCTCTCTCTCTCTCTCTCTCTCTCTCTCTCTCTCTCTCTCTCTCTCTCTCTCTCTCTCTCTCTCTCTCTCTCTCTCTCTCTCTCTCTCTCTCTCTCTCTCTCTCTCTCTCTCTCTCTCACACACACACACACACACACACACACACACACACACACACACACACACACACACACACACACACACACACACACACACACACACACATACTCTGGCAAAATTTATACTAACTACTATTCGACAATTTTAACTTGCGAGGAGGAGGATGAGAAGAAGAAGAAGAAGAAGAAGAAGAAGAAGAAGAAGATGAAGAAGAAGAAGAAGAAGAAGAAGAAGAAGAAGAAGAAGAAGAAGAAGAAGAAGAAGAAGAAGAAGAAGAAGAAGAAGAAGAAGAAGAAGAAGAAGAAGAAGAAGAAGAAGAGGTGGTGTGGGGAGGATGAAGAGGCAGAAGGAGGAGACAGATATCTCCCACTTCTCAGTGTATAGACACTGAGAGCTTCTTTAGTCCAGGAATGTGTTCATGACTAACATATACTTGATACCGATCAGTAAACCAGTGCTGGGGAGTACCTAGACCACCACAGTCATCACACTGATGGGTCATAAGGCCAATATCACTACAGAAATATACTTGGTATTGGTAATGATCGCAGGAAGAGTAGGAGGTGAAGGAGGAGGTGGAGGAGGAGGCCGAGGAGTTGGAGGACGAGGAGGAACTAGTGGCAGGATAAGGAGGCTATGGAGGATAATATATGATCTACATGGGTTTGTAAGACCATAGGTGCAAGGGAGTGGCACGAACACCTGAGTCTTGTACTGAGAGGGTGACTACTTCTCAGAACATCGTAAAAAATACAACCTCCTCACCTAACCATGAAGGTAGGAGCCCAAGCAACCCACCTAACCTATCGAGTCCGATAAATAGAAAACGTAGATATTTATGAGTAGTTTCCTTTTTCAGAAGAGGTCGCATTTGTAAAGCTGGTTACTATAACGTAAAAAACGTGACCTATTAGTGGAGAGGATTGGTCATCACTTCCAATCATAACCAACACCAAGTATATTTCTGTATTGACATTGGGCTTAAGACCTCAGTGTATACACACCGAGGAGCGGGATACACCTCTCAGTGTATACACACCGAGGAGCAGGATACACCTCTCAGTGTATACACACAGAGGAGTGGGATACACCTCTCAGTGTATACACACCGAGGAGCAGGATACACCTCTCAGTGTATACACAGAGGAGCAGGATACACCTCTCAGTGTATACACACCGAGGAGCAGGATACACCTCTCAGTGTATACACACAGAGGAGTGGGATACACCTCTCAGTGTATACACACCGAGGAGCGGGATACACCTCTCAGTGTATACACACCGAGGAGCGGGATACACCTCTCAGTGTATACACACAGAGGAGCGGGATACACCTCTCAGTGTATACACACCGAGGAGCGGGATACACCTCTCAGTGTATACACACAGAGGAGTGGGATACACCTCTCAGTGTATACACATAGAGGAGCGGGATACACCTCTCAGTGTATACACACCGAGGAGCGGGATACACCTCTCAGTGTATACACACAGAGGAGCGGGATACACCTCTCAGTGTATACACACAGAGGAGCGGGATACACCTCTCAGTGTATACACACAGAGGAGCGGGATACACCTCTCAGTGTATACACACAGAGGAGCGGGATACACCTCTCAGTGTATACACACAGAGGAGCGGGATACACCTCTCAGTGTATACACACAGAGGAGCGGGATACACCTCTCAGTGTATACACACAGAGGAGCGGGATACACCTCTCAGTGTATACACACAGAGGAGCAGGATACACCTCTCAGTGTATACACACAGAGGAGCGGGATACACCTCTCAGTGTATACACACAGAGGAGCGGGATACACCTCTCAGTGTATACACACAGAGGAGCAGGATACACCTCTCAGTGTATACACACAGAGGAGCGGGATACACCTCTCAGTGTATACACACAGAGGAGCGGGATACACCTCTCAGTGTATACACACAGAGGAGCGGGATACACATCTCAGTGTATACACACAGAGGAGCGGGATACACCTCTCAGTGTATACACACCGAGGAGCGGGATACACCTCTCAGTGTATACACACCGAGGAGTGGGATACACCTCTCAGTGTATACACACCGAGGAGTGGGATACACCTCTCAGTGTATACACACCGAGGAGTGGGATACACCTCTCAGTGTATACACACCGAGGAGTGGGATACACCTCTCAGTGTATACACACCGAGGAGTGGGATACACATCTCAGTGTATACACACCGAGGAGCGGGATACACCTCTCAGTGTATACACAGAGGAGCGAGATACACCTCTCAGTGTATACACATAGAGGAGCGAGATACACCCAAGTTTACACCCAAACACACGCACCTCCCTCTCCAGTGCCCTCCTGGACTGTGAATTCCCTCAAGAATTTTACACACTAAAAGCATACGAGTTCTCACATCTGCCAATCCTGATAACTATTACCATCATGTCCAGCCATCTACACAAAATTCAAGGAGTGTGTGTGTGTGTGTGTGTGTGTGTTTGTGTGTGTGTGTGTGTGTGTGTGTGTGTGTACTCACCTAATTGTGCTTGCGGAGGTTGAGCTTTGGCTCTTTGGTCCCGCCTCTCAACCGTCAATCATCTGGTGTACAGATTCCTGAGCCTACTCGGCTCTATCATATCTACATTTGAAACTGTGTATGGAGTCAGCCTCCACCACATCACTTCCTAATGCATTCCATTTGTCAACTACTCTGACACTAAAAAAGTTCTTTCTAATGTCTCTGTGGCTCATTTGGGTACTCAGCTTCCACCTGTGTCCCCTTGCTCGCGTCCCCTCCAGTGTTTAATAGTTCATCCTTGTTTACCCGGTCGATTCCTCTGAGGATTTTGTAGGTTGTGATCATGTCCCCCCTTACTCTTCTGTCTTCCAGTGTCGTAAGGTGCATTTCCCGCAGCCTTTCCTCATAACTCATGCCTCTTAGTTCTGGGACTAGTCCAGGAGCATACCTTTGGACTTTTTCCAGCTTCGTCTTGTGCTTGACAAGGTACAGGCTCCATGCTGGGGCCGCATACTCCAGGATTGGTCTTACATATGTGGTGTACAAGATTCTGAATGATTCCTTACACGGTTCCAGAACTGTGTTTGTGTGTGTGTGTGTGTGTGTGTGTGTGTGTGTGTGTGTGTGTGTGTGTGTGTGTGTGTGTGTGTGTGTGTGTGTGTGTGTGTGTGTGTGTGTGTGTGTGTGTGTGTGTGTGTGTGTGTGTACTCACCTAGTTGTACTCACCGAGTTGTGTCTGCAGTATCGAGCATTGACTTTTGGATCCCGCCTTTCGAGCATCGGTTGTTTACAGCAATGACTCCTGTCCCATTTCCCTATCATACCTGGTTTTAAAATTATGAATAGTATTTGCTTCCACAACCTGTTCCTGAAGTGCATTCCATTTTCCCACTACTCTCACGATAAAAGAAAACTTCCTAACATCTCTGTGACTCATCTGAGTTTCAAGCTTCCATCCATGTCCCCTTGTTCTGTGACTATTCCGTGTGAACATTTCGTCTGTGTCCACTCTGTCAATCCCTCTGAGTATCTTATACGTTCCTATCATGCCCCCCCCTCTCCCTTCTTCTTTCTAGTGTCGTAAGGCACAGTTCCCTCAGGCGCTCCTCATATCCCATCCCTCGTAGCTATGGGACGAGTCTCGTTGCAAACCTCTGAACCTTTTCCAGTTTCATTATATGCTTCTTCAGATGGGGACTCCATGATGAGGCGGCATACTCTAAGACTGGCCTCACGTAGGCAGTGTAAAGAGCCCTAAATGCCTCCTTACTTAGGTTTCTGAATGATGTTCTAACTTTTGCCAATGTAGAGTACGCTGCTGTCGTTATCCTATTTATATGTGCCTCAGGAGATAGATTAGGTGTTACGTCCACCCCCAGGTCTCTTTCGCGCGTCGTCACAGGTAGGCTGTTCCCCTTCATTGTGTACTGTCCCTTTGGTCTCCTATCTCCTAGTCCTATTTCCATAACTTTACATTTGCTCGTGTGTGTGTGTGTGTGTGTGTGTGTGTGTGTGTGTGTGTGTGTGTGTGTGTGTGTGTGTGTGTGTGTGTGTGTACTCACCTAGTTGTACTCACCTAGTTGTGTTTGCGGGGGTTGAGCTCTGGCTCTTTGGTCCCGCCTCTCAACCGTCAATCAACAGGTGTACAGATTCCTGAGCCTATCGGGCTCTGTCATATCTACACTTGAAACTGTGTATGGAGTGAGCCTCCACCACATCACCCCCTAATGCATTCCATTTGTCAACCACTCTGACACTAAAAAAGTTCTTTCTAATATCTCTGTGGCTCATTTGGGCACTCAGTTTCCACCTGTGTCCCCTTGTGCGTGTTCCCCTTGTGTTAAATAGACTGTCTTTATCTACCCTATCAATCCCCTTCAGAATCTTGAATGTGGTGATCATGTCCCCCCTAACTCTTCTGTCTTCCAGCGAAGTGAGGTTTAATTCCCGTAGTCTCTCCTCGTAGCTCATACCTCTCAGCTCGGGTACTAGTCTGGTGGCAAACCTTTGAACCTTTTCCAGTTTAGTCTTATCCTTGACTAGATATGGACTCCATGCTGGGGCTGCATACTCCAGGATTGGCCTGACATATGTGGTATACAAAGTTCTGAATGATTCTTTACACAAGTTTCTGAATGCCGTTCGTATGTTGGCCAGCCTGGCATATGCTGCTGATGTTATCCGCTTGATATGTGCTGCAGGAGACAGGTCTGGCGTGATATCAACCCCCAAGTCTTTTTCCTTCTCTGACTCCTGAAGAATTTCCTCTCCCAGATGATACCTTGTATCTGGCCTCCTGCTCCCTACACCTATCTTCATTACATTACATTTGGTTGGGTTAAACTCTAACAACCATTTGTTCGACCATTCCTTCAGCTTGTCTAGGTCTTCTTGAAGCCTCAAACAGTCCTCTTCTGTTTTAATCCTTCTCATAATTTTAGCATCGTCCGCAAACATTGAGAGAAATGAATCGATACCCTCCGGGAGATCATTCACATAAATCAGAAACAAGATAGGACCGAGTACAGAGCCCTGTGGGACTCCACTGGTGACTTCACGCCAATCGGAGGTCTCACCCCTCACCGTAACTCTCTGCTTCCTATTGCTTAGATACTCCCTTATCCACTGGTGCACCTTACCAGCTACACCTGCCTGTCTCTCCAGCTTATGTACCAGCCTCTTATGCGGTACTGTGTCAAAGGCTTTCCGACAATCCAAGAAAATGCAGTCCGCCCAGCCCTCTCTTTCTTGCTTAATCTGTGTCACCTGATCGTAGAATTCTATCAAGCCTGTAAGGCAAGATTAACCCTCCCTGAATCCATGTTGGCGATTTGTCACGAAGTCCCTTCTCTCCAGATGTGTTACCAGGTTTTTTCTCACGATCTTCTCCATCACCTTGCATGGTATACAAGTCAAGGACACTGGCCTGTAGTTCAGTGCCTCTTGTCTGTCGCCCTTTTTGTATATTGGGACCACATTCGCCGTCTTCCATATTTCTGGTAGGTCTCCCGTCTCTAGTGATTTACTATACACTATGGAGAGTGGCAAGCAAAGTGCCTCTGCACACTCTTTCAGTACCCATGGTGAGATCCCATCTGGAGAACCGCCTTTCTAACATCCAGATCCAGCAGGTGTCTCTTGACCTCCTCTCTCGTAATTTCGAACTCCTCCAAGGCCGCCTGGTTTAACTCCCTTTCTCCTAGCACAGTGACCTCACCCTGTTCTATTGTGAAGACCTCCTGGAACCTCTTGTTGAGTTCCTCACACACCTCTCTGTCATTCTCTGTATACCTGTCCTCGCCTGTTCTAAGTTTCAATACCTGTTCTTTCACTGTTGTTTTCCTTCTGATGTGACTGTGGAGTAGCTTTGGTTCGGTCTTGGCTTTGTTTGCTATATCATTTTCAAAAATTTTCTCTGCTTCTCTTCTCACCCTGACGTACTCATTCCTGGTTCTCTGGTATCTCTCCCTGCTTTCTGGTGTTCTGTTATTCCGGAAGTTCCTCCACGCCTTTTTGTTCAGTTTCTTCGCTTCCATACATGCCCTATTATACCATGGATTCTTTTGTTGCTTCTCGGATTTTTCCCTTTGGGCCGGGATGAACCTGTTTACTGCCTCCTGACACTTTTGGGTAACATAGTCCATCATACCCTGTACAGACTTGTCTTTGAGGTCTGTGTCCCAAGGTATTTCACTTAGGAAACTTCTCATCTGTTCATAATTCCCCTTTCGGTATGCCAGCCTTTTGATTCCTAGTTCTTTTTGGGGGGAGATAAGTCCTAGCTCTACCAGGTACTCAAAGTTCAATACACTGTGGTCACTCATTCCCAAGGGCGCTTCCATCTTAACTTCCCTTATATCCCATTCATTTAGGGTAAATATCAAATCAAGCATTGCTGGTTCATCTTCTCCTCTCATTCTTGTTGGCTCTTTGGTATGCTGGCTTAGAAAGTTTCTTGTTGCCACGTCCAGCAGCTTAGCTCTCCATGTTTCTGGTCCTCCATGCGGGTCTCTGTTCTTCCAATCTATCTTCCCATGGTTGAAGTCTCCCATAATTAGTAGTCCAGATCCATTCCTGCTAGCAACAGAAGCTGCTCTTTCTATTATGTTAATGGTGGCCATGTTGTTTCTATCATATTCCTGTCTAGGTCTTCTGTCATTTGGTGGTGGATTATATATGACTGCGACTATAATTTTTTTCCCTCCATTTGTTACAGTACCTGCTATGTAGGTACTATGTGTGTGTGTGTGTGTGTGTGTGTGTGTGTGTGTGTGTGTGTGTGTGTGTGTGTGTGTACTCACCTAATTGTACTCACCTAATTGTGCTTGCGGGGGTTGAGCTTTGGCTCTTTGGTCCCGCCTCTCAACCGTCAATCAACTGGTGTACAGTTGACCAGACCACACACTAGAAATTGAAGGGACGACGACGTTTCAATTTCTAGTGTGTGGTCTGGTCAACATACTTCAGCCACGTTATTGTGACTCATCGCCTGCAACTGGTGTACAGATTCCTGAGCCTACTGGGCTCTATCATATCTACATTTGAAACTGTGTATGGAGTCAGCCTCCACCACATCACTTCCTAGTGCATTCCATTTACTAACTACTCTG